>NC_090646.1:680238355-680303355 GCF_040937935.1 Hyperolius riggenbachi
TTGGACGTTGCTTAACATTGATTTGCAAAATCATAAAGCTTTGCAGGAACAGCTAAACTGTACAGGCCACCACAGGGGAGATGACACAGCTACCTGGCAAGGTATCAGCAGAGATTTGCAATGTGCTTGTGCACAGGCCTAAGAGGCTATTGTACGTTGATTAACATTGATTTGCAAAATCATAAAGTGCAGGAACAGCTAAACTGCACAGGCCACAACAGAGGAGATGACACAGCTACCTGGCAAGGTATCAGTAGAGAGTTGTAATGTGCTTGTGCACTGGCCTAAGGGTACATTTATGTAGTTGTAATACAACCATCTTTCAAGGCTGCTCCATTACAGTTTCAATTGAAAGAAGTCCAGCTTTAGCCGTTTTTCAGCTATTCACGTATAGGTCCAATGTAGTGCTGTGTTCATGCACTTGTAGAATTACAAGCAGTACCTGAATTCAGATAAGAAATTGAATGAGGACCATTATTTTAATCCAATTTAATGCTTGCAGCCGCCCCTCTTAAGTATTCAGTGAAAGTCCTTTGTTGGTATTCATCAACAATTTTCTTCAATTTCTCATCCCAATTCCGGTACAGTGTTCGCTTTTCAGTGCCTCTGTCTCCCCTCAGAAATTGTTGGTACAATAGGTCTCTCCCTTTTTGGATCTTTCTGATGCCGTCAATGAAATACCATATGGTAGGGTGCTCAAATCCTAGCTCCGAACGCAGGCGACGATGAGCTGCTTCCACGTAGTTGTTTGTACGATCCATGCCTGTACGAGTGCGTTCGTATACCGACCACAGGGAGGGAGGAAAGATCGGTCTACGAAAGGTACTCCCACAGACCCCAATATAGACTCGACTGAACCACGTAAGTAATGGCCGAATGTCTGGGTGCAAATCAAATCTAATAGCATCCATTGCTGCCTCCAGATCAGGAGGGGGGACAAAGGCCAGAGCTGCTATCATGCGCACCTGCATAGCAAACTCTGGCTCAGAGATATATCTCGGATGTAGTCCCATATCTTCCATTTTTGACTTAATATTCCTCTTCAAATGAAAGTAACAGCCATTAACGCGGCAGGAGGGGAAAACTGCTTTGAATGCGTTAATGGCTGCAACTTCAAAATCAGAGGAATAGTACTCAGGGTTCAGTCGAGGCCATATTTGGTGGATCGCGTCAAACATTTTTTTGTAAGTTGCTTGAGTTTTATTTGGCAGCAAGCAGTACAGCAGAGGGAGAACATAGTCTTCTCTTTTTCCCACTAGTGCAAACACTTGCTTGAACAGTTTAGGAGCTACTTTAAAAGTTCCGTCCCCGTATAAATATTTTACAAGGTGAACCCAAGAAGCGTTTGCACTATTGCCAAAAATCAAAATCCTATGTTCATCATCTGGCCCAGAATCGTAAAGGAGAAAAGGCACTGTCTCTAGGTCTGACACAGTATAAGATCTGTAGGAGTCAGGGATGACGAGGTCAGGTAGAGACATAGGAAGTCTTGGATGTGCCTTTTCTCTTTTCCTAACATACTGGACCATATGACGCAAACAATCCCTCGGCGGTAGTGAAGCTAACACTGCCGGTTCCACATTCTGTAGTGCCAAATTTATAATTGTGGAAGGACCACCGCTACCGGATATGGCTTTTTCCTTAACGGCATTTCTGACCCGGGCTACCTCCACCATTTCAACAGATTCCCCATGTAAGTGCTCTTTTACGACCTTCACCACTGCACCAGTGGCTACATCGGTGTGAACACGTCCTAGACAAGGAGGGTCAGAATTTTTTTGCTCACACCGCCAAAAGTTTAGGGTACCGTTCTTACTTTTTCTGTCAAATACATAAAGGAATCCGTTATGCTCAAGTTTCAGCTTCCCTTTGTTGCTAATGATTGGTGGTTTGTTTGTAGATCCAGCCTGCAAATAACAAATTTTCGAACATTACAATTTTTCCTTATGTAAGTTGATGTTGTGAAATATTTTGCTGTTGTTAATGTAATATTGTAAGTACTGTTATGCAAGTAAGGTTTTTTTATACCTTTATAATGTCATAATATATCATTGTTGAACATAGTAATAGACAATTCACGACTATATTTGTTATCAATTATCATATTTTTAACCTTTTTTTTCATAGTACCAAGTTCCACAAGTGCATTCACTCAAAAAAAAAAAAGGTAGCCTGCTGGTTGCAGAATGGAACCCATCCAATCACCTTCTAGTTTCCATGAGTGTTATCTGAATTGAAACCTCTTCGAAACTCTTCAGTTTGTCAATAATGTTTACAGTTTGTTCATAAGTGATAATGCATAGGATCGCAGTGGAGAACTTCATAGATTCCATTGATTATTATTTATTGCAATGGCATTCTAAAAACGTATTTATTGATGTGATGTAATTCAACTCCCTATTCTCAATATGTGCTTGAATACAGGTATTGTATTCCATAATATCAGTGATGTTTGTTCTCCACAAATTTTATTGTTGGCAGCGTTTTTTGAGATGTTCAGCCTATTTTTATCATGCGCCCTTCTGCATACCTATTTTCAGAGCTATGATAGGCAATCTGTTGATGCCTTCATATTGTTATGAAGATGTGATCTGTGTGAGTTACTTCCGATGTCATTGTTTAATGAGCAGTAACCAATGATAGTGTGTCCCGACTATTTCTAAGTGCTAAGCTGTCCTAATTACTTTTTTTCTTCCTTATTTTATCCTTCTTAGGCTTGGATCAGAGGAAAACCCAGAATTTTCAAGGGGGGGTGGAGATTCCTGCAAGTTCTCCGTCAGCCATGCACAATATAGTATAATGATATGGTAGGACATCATGCTGGGTACACATTATGCAACTTGTCGTCGGATTGACGGACAATGGGATTAGTCAGCAGCATTTTGGATACATTTAATAATGAGGACAGCTGACATTGGTAATGAAGGGGAAAGTGAAGCATTCACACAGCAGGGTACAGGGCTCTTCTCATACATGACTCTGTTCAGTTCCCTAGAACTGCTCCATGCTCTGTACACACACTGCTGCTCAATGCTCTGTACACACACTGCTGCGCACACACTGCTGCTCCAGCGTGCTCTGTACACACGCTGCTGCTACATTTACAGTCAGTTGTAGCAGGTAAAGAGAGGGGGCAGTGTTGTGAGCTGAAGGATGCCTGCACATATTCTGGTGTCTCAACTTGTGCCTGTCCCCAGACACTGCACCGGTCTGAGGGGGAATCTGGGTAGCTGTAATCCCCTCCTGCGTTTGCCTATGTGGATGGTGTTTGCCCTGGCTTTTTTTAGTGTATGTGTGATGTGTGCGTATCGAAGTTGTACAGAGCATAGTCAATTTTGTTTTTGTATGTAGTATATTTGTAAACTCTGCAAGTATTTTTAACCTTATTATCATTGCAAAAAATGTAAAGTGTAGTATTGCAAAACCTTGAAGTCCCTCCTCATTGTTAAAATGTTCATATTTAAAATTAAAACAATATATACTTTGAATATTGTAGAGAAAATATTTACCATTGCTAATTACCAGAACTGTGAAATAATCAGGTAGACTGGTTGGAAAATCAATCACCAATTCAAAGGAAGGACAGTGGTGGAGGTTAAGTGCCCAACTTTCCTGTGAAATGTGCGGACAAGAGAGAGCATATGTTACACTTCATAGTTCATTACCCAGGTAACAAGAACACAGAACACAGCATGGCAGTAACATACATACCGCAAAAGAGGTCAGCAAAGTATACACAAGGTAGGGTGGGACGAGACTGAATGAAGCTTAAGGGAGAGACGTCGGTGCAGCTGTATAGCTTACGGACTTGCAGGAAGCCTGTTCAACAGACACAGGACATGTTAGAATGCATTGCTCTTTGCATTGTTAACATGTGCACAATACACAGCACGGCACAGATAAACATACCGCAAAGAAGGAGAGCAATGGAGATGCCAGGTACGCTGTGTGTAGAGTAAATGAGACTGTGAAGGTGGCTTTGTTGCAGCTAACTAAATGCAGAACTTGCAGAAAACCTGTAAAAAAAAATAAAACAGTTAAAAATAGTTGCTGTACACACAGGTAACCCGCTCTCAAGACAACACAGTGCACAGAAAGACATACCGCAAAGAAGGGACGAAAATGTAGTCCTTGAAGACAACACGAGGTCAGGAGAGGCAGGTGCGGCTCTCCGACAGCCAAACTTGCAAGTAAACCTGTGGAAAAAAGACAAGGCCCCTTACAAAAAGTTGCTGTACACACAGGTAACCCGCTCTCAAGACAACACACTGCACAGAAAGACATACCGCAAAGAAGGGACGAAAATGTAGTCCTTGAAGACAACACGAGGTCAGGAGAGGCAGGTGCGGCTCTCCGACAGCCAAACTTGCAAGTAAACCTGTGGAAAAAAGACAAGGCCCCTTACAAAAAGTTGCTGTACACACAGGTAACTCGCTCTCAAGACAACACACTGCACAGAAAGACATACCGCAAAGAAGGGACGAAAATGTAGTCCTTGAAGACAACACGAGGTCAGGAGAGGCAGGTGCGGCTCTCCGACAGCCAAACTTGCAAGTAAACCTGTGGAAAAAAGACAAGGCCCCTTACAAAAAGTTGCTGTACACACAGGTAACCCGCTCTCAAGACAACACACTGCACAGAAAGACATACCGCAAAGAAGGGACGAAAATGTAGTCCTTGAAGACAACACGAGGTCAGGAGAGGCAGGTGCGGCTCTCCGACAGCCAAACTTGCAAGTAAACCTGTGGAAAAAAGACAAGGCCCCTTACAAAAAGTTGCTGTACACACAGGTAACCCGCTCTCAAGACAACACACTGCACAGAAAGACATACCGCAAAGAAGGGACGAAAATGTAGTCCTTGAAGACAACACGAGGTCAGGAGAGGCAGGTGCGGCTCTCCGACAGCCAAACTTGCAAGTAAACCTGTGGAAAAAAGACAAGGCCCCTTACAAAAAGTTGCTGTACACACAGGTAACCCGCTCTCAAGACAACACACTGCACAGAAAGACATACCGCAAAGAAGGGACGAAAATGTAGTCCTTGAAGACAACACGAGGTCAGGAGAGGCAGGTGCGGCTCTCCGACAGCCAAACTTGCAAGTAAACCTGTGGAAAAAAGACAAGGCCCCTTACAAAAAGTTGCTGTACACACAGGTAACTCGCTCTCAAGACAACACACTGCACAGAAAGACATACCGCAAAGAAGGGACGAAAATGTAGTCCTTGAAGACAACACGAGGTCAGGAGAGGCAGGTGCGGCTCTTCGACAGCCCGACTAGCTAGGAAAGCTGTGCGTAAAGAAGCCAAGACAGGTTGCAATTAGTTTATCTGCACACACCTAACCTGCTCACAAGATACTGCACTGCAGCGACAGACATACCGCAAAGTAGGCCCCAATTGGTAGTCCAGGTAGCGAGGACAAGGACAGAAGAGGCCGGTGCGGCTCTTCGACAGCACGACTAGCTAGGAAAGCTGTGCGGAAAGAAGCCAAGACAGGTTGCAATTAGTTTATCTGCACACACCTAACCTGCTCACAAGATACTGCACTGCAGCGACAGACATACCGCAAAGTAGGCCCCAATTGGTAGTCCAGGTAGCGAGGACAAGGACAGAAGAGGCCGGTGCGGCTCTCCGACAGCCCGACTAGCAAGGAAAGCTGTGCGGAAAGAAGCCAAGACAGGTTTAAAATAATAATCCTGGTTGACTTTTTACAGCGATGCATTCCTATTTAATAAAAAAAAAAAGGCTGTTTTTCAGAATGTGATGCGTTTTCTATGTAAAGTATTGCTAGGCATGAAAAGCACATGAAACATTAAGACGTGTTCACACTGCAAGCGAGCGTTTCCATGTGCTTTTCGGACCATTGCGCTCCGTGAAACCATGCTGCATCTATTAAAAAAAAAAATAAAAAAGTTTGATCAATTCATTGGATGAAATGTCATTAGCAACACAACGCATGTAAATGTGTGTTTGTTTTACGTTCAGTACAGATGGCAAAACTCATTTCGTGATGTAATTGTTGCCGATAATTTCCAATATTTATCTATCTATTTTTTATTTAGAAAGCGCAAACATATTCCGTGGTGCTGTACATTGTACGAAAACAAATAAGTGGAATAAGTGTACAGCTGCTGTTGCTGATCCATACAGAAAATGGATTTGTTTCAGTGGGATGAGGCTGATATCTCAACTCACATTACTGAACTGGCTAAAAAAGAACCAATCACTTAAGAAATAGACATGAGTAGTAAACATCTTACCCCACGCTCTCATTTGCCTTACCCACCCCACTGTTTTTTTTAAATCAATTTTAAATATGTCAAGGCAAATCTATTGTAACAAGCACATTGAATAACTACATATCAAATACATAAGTTCTACTTCAAACCGCAAGATGGCAGCACTAAGAATACTACACTGTATCCCTCTTGAAAGCTAATTTACCATTTCTCAGCCCGTCAAAATCACATAGTTCAAATTTTTTCGTTTATGAGAGTACTATTACAGCCATAAATATTGTTTTGAAAGTGTTAGATATAAAAAAAAAACTTTTTTTTTTCTATATTCACTGTTATTAACTTATACAAAACACCTTCACCTCAGCTTCACATTTCTCTACCTTCTTTGTTATCTACAAGTCTTATAGTTGACAAATACAGAATTAATGTTTATTATCAGCATGTGGACAGATGAAATTAACTTAGAATATAAAAAACTATCATTTCAAATACATATCGGATTTGTTCATTATAAAAGAAAAATCAATATGCAATATAGTAAAGAAAAGTAATAATATTCACCTTCAAAAATCTATGTATCTAGCAGTACTCACAATAATGTATAAGAAGTTTGGAGTCGGTGGAGTTCTCACTGTGCTACCCATCCAAATGTCATAATCTTCTTATTAATTTATGCTTTTATAAAAAATTAGGATTTCACCATTAGCTAGTGGATCTGTCACTCATAATCTTACAATTCTATTGGTTAGATTAATGTCCTGAATCCTCCTATTGGTAGGATCCGGTTTGTTGTGTTACGTATAAATGATGATGTACACATTCTGTTCCCGCATTAATTTTTTTTTTTAACCTGAAAGGCGCAAAAATTCATATTTGTAACTGACGAAAGCGTACCCAAGATTCAATGCGGGTCTGAAACTTGGTACCGCGGGAATTCACATACGTCATGGGACACGTGACTACAGACCGGTGAAGAAGACAGTCACGCCCTTTCTTTCCGCGCAGTGGTGACGAGTGTGTATAGCACAATGCCGCCCAAGCTCATACGTCCCACCAGGAACTGTAAGCTGCGGCGGTGTGGCTGTGATGAAGATAGGCCAGCGCAAGAGAGAAAACATACCAACACAAAGGAGGTACCGTCTGATCAACATATTGTTGGGCAAAGTAATGTTAGTGATGTCGCCGAACCCGTTTCCGATCTTGGAGTGACACAGGAGCTTGTGACGCAGGAAGATATGGTAACAATTACATTGGTCCCTATAGACTATTGTGATAGCGGTAGTAGTCATGCCGAAATTAGTAATGAGCAACAAGCTAACACAGGCCTAGTGACACAGGCCATACCTATACAACCATGTGATGAAGCACAGGCCTACATCGATAACAGTGGCTTACTTCAGTTATGTACCTCAAACATAGATATGCCTGAGGCAGACAACTTTGATGACATTACTTTACATGATCCATGTGAATCACAAGACGGCAATGTGTCAGTTAACTTTAGCCTAACAATTGACGAGGAATTTACTTCTGAAGAAGAAAATGAGGGTGTATTGGATCTGAGTTGCAGTGCCTCAGTTGCACAACCATTACCTCACAAGGCAGAAATCGTTAGAGTTCAGAGGAACTATTTGAAATCTGACAACCGATCCTTGGAAATGTGTAGTGATGAAAATGAAAAGGCAGATAATGAAAATGAAACACAGGTAAATTTTCACAATGTTTCTGAACAGGAACATGACTTTCGTGCGTCAATCATTTGTTCTGTGGATTCAGGAAAAAAAAAACAAAATGATGCAGAGCTTAATGAGCCAAAAAGAAGTTGTATGGACGATGGGGATTTGAAAAATGTTGATGTGCAGGATAATGAGGATGAACATAGACACCGGGACAACGATCAATCTGAAAATCAATCTGCACATGATAATGATAGTGCAAATGATAGTGGAGAGGATGATGAAAATGGAGAAGGATATGTAGAGGCTGATGAAGAGTTGCAAAATGGATATGTGGAGGATGAAGAGGAACATAGACATGGGGACACTGAAGATTCTGAAAATCAATCTGACCATGATAATGATGGAGAAAATGGTAGTGGAGAAGATGAAAAAGAAGGAGAAGGATATGTAGAGGATGTGGATAACGAAGAACTCAATGTGTCTAGTGATGATGAGGATGATGAACAGTACATATCTGATGATCAGTTTCACAACGATGAAAGTTATTCTTCTGGTTTGGAAAGAGATGATAGGGATGAAGAAATTTATGTGACTCACACTCCATTAGAAAATGGAGATGATGGTGGTGAAGAAGAAGAAGAAAATGTATCACACAATACACAGGTTCAGTGTAATGAAAACGATGTAGGTAGCCCTGCTATTGTTAGCCCTGTTAATATCCAGGATAATCATAATTTCCAAGAGTCCGATAGTGATGAAAATGACGTTGCAATTCTCAGTAATCAATCAACAAAGAAAAGAGATCAAAAGTTTAATTTTTCCGAAAATATTATGTTATGCCGAATAGTTTGTGCGGATTACTCTTTCCTTATGAAGAGAGACACGAAGGATGATGTACGCCACAAGAAAAAACTAATATGGAAAAATATTAGTGAAAAGGTAACTTTACTCACATAATAAGAGACATTTATTGTACATATTCTATCCTTTGTACACTTCTCTCCACACCATTAGCACATTTTTTCCAAAAACCTCAACATATTTCTGACTCCTCCTTGTACCTATTGCTGTTGCCTCTTTCTATAACTCTGTCCACATGTTGTTAATCCTGTTGTTAAAGTGAATGTGACTGTAAATTTTTTTTAAAAAAAGGCAAATATGTAAGTAAGGAGAGGGAAGGCTCGGGGTCGTATAGAGCCTTCCGTCTCCTCTCTCGGTGATCTCTATCCTGTGCCGTCCCCCCCCCCCCTCCTTTTCAATCCCCCGGGCAAAGGGTATTTGGAAGTCTCCAGGAGCCGTGTCCTCCCGAAGATGTGTGGCTCCATACTGCACAGGCGTGAGCGTGCAAGAGAGCGTGCTTGTGCAGGCGCAGTACTGGGCCGCCCTTCTTCAGGAGCACTCAGGATCCCTGAAGACTTATGAAGTCTCCTTCGGCCGGGTAAAGCATTATTTGAATAATTTAGTCAAATACTGCTACCGGGCGAGCCAGCACTGGAACGAGGGGACCATGAGAGGAGCGGGATGGCTCTATAGGACCCAGAACCTTCCCTCTCCTTGGGTAGTTATCTGTTTCATTTTTTTAAATGCGTTTCCCATTCACTTTAACAAAATTTGTTTACTTCTATACTCACCGTTAGTGTCCTCTACTTTTCTCCTTTTTTATTTTTCTTTATCATCCTTCTGCTCCCTCATATTCACACTGTTTGTTTACCTCTGAACCCACCTTTATCCACCATAATATATTCAGAAATGTGTTCGTTTGAAGTATTGCAAAGTCACATGATTTATCTTTTTGCTGATGTACTACTTAAAAAATCCATTGCCAAGTAACATTGAAACATAAAATTTAAAAAAATTTATATACCAGGCTACAATTTAGGATATTAACCCACATGTTCTTGAAACGTACACTTAAAGGACTTCCAAACAAAAATATAAAAAAAAAAAATACCTTCAACACTTTTAAGTACCTTAAAAAAGTTCCTTACACACTCCACAGTAGCGTGGATCGAGGGGTGAGGCCCTAGAGCTGCGCATCCGCATTAACGTGTATACGGACTGCGCAGCCGCTGCTAGCTCCGGCATCCATCTTATGAGAGGAATGGTAGCCTGATCCCGTATGTGGGGTCAGGAGCGGCACGGGGGGCCGAGCAGATTGCGTGGACGCGCCGGAACTGCCCGGAGGACGCGGACGTCGTCCTCCGTGCATTTAAGATTTTTTTTTTTGATTTTTTTTTATATTTGGGCTCGAAAGTCCTTTAAGGTGCATCGACATGCATGACAGCATCCAACAACATTTCCGTCAGCATCTCATGCTGTGTTGGTTTCAAGCATAATAAAATCGCTGGGTTAAAGGGATTGTTCAAGCAAAAAAAAAAAATGAGTTTCACTTACATGGGGCTTCTACTAGCCCCATGCAGCCATCCTGTTCCCTCCTAGTCACTCACTGGTGATCCACTCCCCAGATGGCGTCTGCGGGACGCATTGCGTACATTTTTACGCATTCCCGCTAGTGCAGAAACATTAACACATACATATTTACGCGTTACTGGTTTAATACGTACATTTTTACGCATTGAACCAGTAATGTGTAAAAATGTATGTGTTAATGTTCCTGCAGTAGTGGGAATGCGTACGCAATGTGTCCCGCTGACCTCAGAGGTCGGCATGCTGCATGCGGGGGACTGGAGCAGCAGTGAGTGACTAGGAGGGCACAGGATGCCTGCATGGGGCTATTAGAAGCCCAAGGTAAGCGAAACTCATTATTTTATTTTGCTTGGACATTACCTGGAAGCGAATTTTTTATAAACAACATTATTTTATCTTTTAGGTGTTTTGAATCAGACGTCTGATTATTATTTGATCTGCAGTATCACCAATAATACAGACGCTATACCGGATTATTAGGTTATCTGCATAATCAAAATAACTAAATAATAAATATAATAAATCCATGATAGCAGATACTGAGTGAATGAGTAGTGATTGGTGCAACAGTAAATTAACAGTACACTGACAGAATAATAGAGTACAGTAACTTTAATAGTTTGGCGAGACCTCACCAGGGGGGCTAGAGGTACTAGCAGTACAATGACAATATAAACAAGTCCAAGCCCCAGCAAGCTCTACAGGCCAATACTGTATAAATAGAATCTCCTGAAGAGCTGGTGATTTACACTATAATGCAGCCTAGTGATCACCTGAGGTGCAGGTGATTAAGACAGTACTTCATCCTAAAGGACACCTGTAGAGCAGGTATTACAAAGAGTACTGCAACTAATGATCACCTGAGGAGTATGTGAAATCGGTCACTAGCAAATTAACTTCCCAACTGGAGCTGGTGATGCTAACACCTCACCAGTGGAGAGGGCCCATTGGTGAATATAATTGACAGACAGGCAAGGCTTGGCAACAGATAGGACAGAGGCAACAGAGAGGACAGTATCATTATAGAATCGTAAGGCAGAAGAGTCACCAGTAATCAAGCAGAAGTTCAAAAACTAATCAGATAGGCAGAATGTACAGAAATTTAATCCGGAAGCAAGGTCAGAGTATAGCATGAATCATACACAGATAATACATATGGATAATTATATTCTAGGTGTTATGTCCTTGGTTTCAACAGCTGGGAACTAGTGTATGTTCTGAGCTCTAACACTAATGTATTCACTTCAGCAGACAGCGCAAGACTGAAGCCCGGTGGCTTAAAGTGAACCCGAGGTGGCATTTCATTACATTAGTGGGGCACAGAGGCTAGTTGTGCACAGTAACACCAGCCTCTGTTGCCCCATCGTGTGCCTCAAAGACCCCCCCTGCTCGCTGCTTTACCCCCGCAGTGCTGGCGACACGCAGCATGTCGCCAGCACAATGTTTACCTAAGCGCTGTCTGTCAGCGTCGCTCCCCCGACTCCTCCGCATTTCCGCGACCCGCCCGCGTCCCTTCCCTGCTATCAGCGGGAGAGAAGGGAAACGGGCGGGTAGGGTTGATGCGGAGGAGGCTGGTCAGCGGCGCTGACAGACAGCGCTTAGGTAAACATTGTGCTGGCGACATGCTGCATGTCGCCACCACTGCGTGGGTAAAGCAGCGAGCAGGGGGGTCTTTGAGGCACACGATGGGGCAACAGAGGCTTGTGTTAGTGTGCCCAACCAGCCTCTGTGTCCCACTAACGTAATGAAATGCCACCTCGGGTTCTCTTTAAGAAGCAGAGGAGACCTCACAGGCACGTCCCCTGACATTAGCCATTCAGGGGCGCCGTGCGTATCCCTTGTCATGAGCCGACCAGCAGGTCAGCTGACGAGCCTCCACCCAGCATAAAGGTCCTGTCTGTACTCTTCAAGGCGACACATAGACCCTTCCAGGAAGCGAACGTTCCTTCCTCTGAGTACTATACGCCGGGAGGATGGGCAGAGGCAGCTGCGGCGTCTTTGCTGTGTAACGCAGCTGGCCCGTTGTACGTTACAATTATCAGTCTGAGGACAGCCTGTGTTCACACGCTCTGCTGTCATTTGAACTAACGCCCATTGGGTGTGTGCAACTGAACCATTGTTCTTAAGATTACATCTTTTGAACCTTAACAGAGAGCTTTGGCAGATAATTGTTCAGATCGTTTTTAGTAGTGTGTAATCCGTAACTATTATGTAGTCATGGATGTAATCAGTATTAAAGAAATATGTTTGTTGAGTCAGGGTAAAATGATTTTAATCAGTGATTGGCTGCGCGGGCACAGGATTTGTTTAGGGGAACTTGGTTAAACACTGTTTTCCTCAACCTTTTTTTCCAGTGACACCCCTACAGTATTCATTGAAGTATTTCAAGGTGCCCGCAAAAGATTTCGAAGGTGCAGTTGCCTCGCCTTGAAGTGCAATATAGTAATTTTAATGCAGACTCTTTGCAGAGTACAGAAAGTAGTGTTAACACAAAGGTACTCACCCAAGACAAACCAGGACGTAGTAATGCAGGGAATGTAGTGTGCCGCCTTAGCATTAAAAGGTCGCTGTAGGCCCGTGCCAACACATCCTTTTTGAAAAGACTGTATGGTTAATTATTATTTGTATTCAAAACCTTGTTTTAAATCTTAAAATCTTCTAACAAACAGGTTTCGGAAATAAAAAAAAAAAAAAGAACTTCCAAAAGATGCCGACGGCGTTTCCAGGATTGTCGACGAACGGTGATAAAGATGATGAAAGACCCAGCAACACAGGAGACGGATTACAACAGGTGGCAAGACTTGCTTCGACAAACGGTCATGGCTTTTCCAAAAATTGGTCGTCGTATAGGTACGCCAGAAATTTTATTTGTTTTTTGCTATCTAAAAATGTGCACTACATTACCTAAGCAGATAGTAAGCTATTACTTACGTATTTGAATTACTACTATTTATTTTTTACATTATAAAACTCTATTATTTATAAAAGTGAAGTAAATTATTGAATTTACTGTCAGTACCTAGGTACTGTGTCTACATGTGCATTACAAATACCATATATACTCTGCTATAAGTCTCAAATTGTAGGACTGAATCAAAATACGAAAGTGGGGTGGGTGACTTCTAGTCGCATATTCCAAAATTTTGTGACTATACGCCTGTGTGGGGTGGTCGTGCAGGGTATGGATATGGTGTGTTTATGTGGAGGGGTTACTCACCATCCATCGCTGGCGCATAGTCCTCTTTTTTCCTCTCTTCTCCGTCACTAGCGCGTCTAACCTGGGGAAAAATGACAGGATGGAGTCAAACATCCAACCTTCCACAATTTCTATCTTCCATCTTCTTCCTTTAACACACATCCCCTTGTGTTGATACCAGTGCCTCCTGTGATAATGTAATCACAGAAGACACTGGTATTAACGCATGGGATGCCTGTGAGATGAAGTAGATGGAAGATAGAAGGTGAGATGTTTGGATCCATGTCCGCTATCGCCACCGCTGCGTCCTATACATGGGCCAACTGTAATGGCTATGTATTAATGCTGCTCACCACATGACCGCCCACATGATTAATGCCACAGTGTACGGAGTGACGATGGGCTGCGATCCTATGCAGTAACGTTCTCTTTGAGCTAAGCAGGCAGAGGGATTTTAAAGCAGCGCTTATAGTGCACAGAGATAAGTCAACCCTGGGTTGGGTCGGGGCCTGTAATGATAAGAGGATTAAGATAACAGAGGGTCTTGAAAGTACAAGGGAGGCACAGATCGTCTACACAGAGCTCTAATAGTGCACGAAGGTAATTATTTTTTTTTTTTATTTGAGCTCGTAAGTCCTTTAAGCACTGTTCACAGTCTTTCAATGCAACAATTAGGTTTTGAGAATAATCCTCTTGCGATGGATAGTTGCTAAATAGCTGGCATTTTTTATGGTACATATCACCTTGAATAGCATCAGGCAAAGTGTGTAAAGATTGAATTTCTGATTTGCACAAATAATTATTGTGATCAGGGGCGTAGATAGAAAAGAGTAGGCCCCATAGCAAAACTTATTTATGGGCACACCCCCTAACTCCACACAACCCCCCCACGACCTTCAGACACCACGGCGGGGACACCCCCTAACTCTCCCCCCCCCCCCCCCCGACCTTAAAACACCACGGGCCTTGCACCTTGCCCCTAAATCTTACTCCAGGACCCTCCAACACAACATTTCCACACCCCTCTAAATATAGTCTAAGTAGCCAGGTCTTTCGGTGTCTACAGGTTTGATAGTACTCAGCGGCATAACTATAAATCGATGGCCCACATTGTAGCAACAACAATGTTAAGTAAATACTGTACAAACGTTTAACTCACACCTGATCATTATGATAAATCCAAGTAGAAAATAAACTTTGAATATAAACAATTACATACATCCGAATCCTGATAAATATATTAATTTTAATATAAACTACCACGACTATTTATGTTTTTAAACAGCTAAAAAACTACGTTTATTACTATTATGTCATCTGATAATGATATAGCTTTTCACATAGTCTCGCAGTTACCAATCATGTGACCCACAACAAGACAAATTAAGCAATATTGACCCTTGAAAAGACAATCATGATGACCCCCCCCCCCTCCCCCTCCAAAAAAAATGAGTACACCAAGAAGACAAATTCATCAATCATGAGGGCCACAACTAGACAAAATTAGCAGCCGAGAGACGCAGAACTAGACAGCAATTCACATAAATAGGCATAATGCCCCCTTAATATGGTAGAAACCTGGTGAAAGCAAATCTTGGCATGAATGGTGTCGGTGATGTGGCCATTTGTAACAGTGATTGTGGGCTGGTTGGCTGGTGTTGATGCCGGGCTGGCTGGCCTGGATAGTTTAGGTAGTGCCAGGTGCCCCCTATTTAAAGTATAGCCAGGAATCCCCCAGTTTATGTAGTGACAGTAGCCCCCCAGTTCAGGTAGTAACAGAAGCCACCCATTGAAAATAGTGAGTAGTGCCCCCCCAGTTTAGGTAGTGACAGGCAACCACCAGTACAAGTATTGACAGGGACCCAAAAGTCTATGTAGTGACAGGAGCACCCAGTTAGCCCGAGTTGAGGGAGGGCCTGTCACCACTACCAGCCGTTTTGCCAACAAGCTCTCCACTCATTGTGCGATCCCTCAATCAATTAGCAGTGCACTATGCTGCGGGCCCCCTGTGACGTAGGCCACGGGCAAGTCCCATAGCAATGCTACGGTTGCTATGGTGATTTGTACGACCCTGATTGTGAGAAGGTGAGGTGTGAACATGGCAGTTTGTATGCCACGATAAAAAACATGTAGAGAAAGCTTGTTCTGTTCAATAAAAGCTGGAGGTTAGTGTCCTTGAGTCTGTACAAGCTAAGACAGTAATTAGGAGAGAGGTGATGGGGTCAATGGTGCATATTGTTTAAAATATTTTACTGATCAGAGAGGAGGCAGCGAGATCAAATATTGTTGAGAATGTTGTCATGAATAGGGTGTTGTTTAATTTTATTTTTGAATGTTTAAGCTGTTATCACTAAGCTACAGGTAACTTCAAATAGCTTGTTGAAGTATTACAGTAATATGCAAGTGTTAAACATTTTCTTTACATTTTTTTATATGCCTCGATGTAGAATTAAACAAATGTAATGTTTTCTTACAAAACCAGTTACTAGACCGTACAAAAGGAGAACCTCAACAACTCACCTACCACAATCAAGCACCGATGAATCAAACTATGACACTGTGAATGAGCGACCAGAACACCCATCGGTAACAATCAAGGACCGTGGTAAATTTCGCTCTGCAAAAAGTAATAGTGCAATTCGTAGTCAAGGTACCTGTCTTTCTTCAACTTCACAATCACAAAAGGACATTGTTGACTATGGACTGGCAGGCAATGGATCAAAAAACCGAAAAGTAGGAAAAGGTAGAAATTCAAAAGGTAACGATTGCAGTAACCTGTCTACAATGTTCGATGACACGCAGGTAGTAAATACCCCAGAAAATAACGTACCTGACATTATAAATGTTGTCAATATAAATCCACCCAAAGTAATTGCTACTGCATCAATACAAAATGATAACAGAGGTCGTATTAAACATTGTACTGTGTATGTGCCCCCCAAAAAAAATTACCAGCGTTCATCAACACCTAATGTTCAAATATCACACTCAGATGCCGTTAACTTGGTGAATAATGACAATGCTACTAGGAGCAGTCACTCTGAAACCGATGAGAATGTTGAAAGACATGATGGCAGTGATAGTGGTTTTTACACAAATTTAAACATGACAGTTGGCTTAAGTGAAGGTAGTGCAAGACAGGAGAACTTAATTTTTTCTCAAGGTACAATTTCTCATCAACAAAACCTTACTCAATCATTACAACCATTTGTAAAAAATACTACACTTACTACTAACACTACTACAAATATGGATATACAGAAGTCTCAGAATAGGGATACTGATTTGACCTGCAAATTACTGGAGGTTCAACAAACAACACTACACTTACTGGCTGCCATCGCTGATGGGCAGAAACAAATGCTTGAAAACCAAAAGGGAATGTGGATGGAAATGAAACAAAAACACAAGAAAAAAAAACACAAAAAAAGTCACAGATATGAGAGTTCTGATTCTCAAGATTAGACCAGCAAACTTATAGCACAAACACTAGTGATAGTTATAGAAAGTTAAGGTACATTAAAAGTATCGTTGTCTGGTTATTTGTAGAAATGTAATTTTCTCAATTTTATTTTTTTCTTTTATTAGGGCCTGTTTCCACTACACGCAGATTCTGCATGCAGAAAACTGACCACAATGAATGCCGATGGGCCCATTTCCACTGAACGTGATTTTTCTAATGCAGATTTCCCATAGGCATTCATTGGAGTCAGTTTTCTGCATGCAGAATGTGCGTGTAGTGGAAACAGGCCCTTAATGTGTATGTCTTTCGGAGAGTGTAGCAAGTACCATGACTACACACACATATTCAGTTATGCTAGGTTTGTGTAACACTGGAGATCATTACTACTGCTGCCTTAGTTCGTATTTGTGCATCTCTCATTTTTTGGATAATACTACTGCAATTGTACAAGGGTTAAAAAAATTTCACACCGACAGCAAACTACAGACATGACAGTGGTGTGGGTTGGTAGAGCAAATAATGTGTTCATTTTTTCTGAAATCTTGTTACTATCATTATTATTTACAAATATATATAGAAACTACAGAAGCTGTAAATTGTCATGTAAATGGAGCAAGCTGGACATAGTGGAGATGTGGAGAGGGACAGAGTGTATATCAGTCAGTAAAGGAAGGCCAAAATTTAGTACAATTTTTAGTTAGAAGCATACAATATTTTTCAGATATGTGGCTGTCAATTGAAATAGGTTCTAGAGATCTGACAGAAAATACAGGGTTTGGACTAGTCCATCTCTTCATTGGAGATCCTCTGTGTTTAAAGGGGCACTATGGCTAATTTATTTGTTCTAAGTGCATTTAACATAACTATTACTATGTGGAGCGTTGTTAATGACATTTAATTTGCCTGATTACTATTATTTTTTTACTGTGACAATATCCATTTGTTCCTTGAGAAGGCATGTCGGAAGATTTACCTTCCCAACGCCAAATTGGCATAATCCATTTTCATGTAGGAGGCATCTTTCACTGCACACAGTATTGCGAATGTTTCCACCCCCGCCGGAACGCTCGGCAAGGATCGATCAAACTGTAATGGCACGAGAACTGTAATGGCACAATCGTGACGTTACTGAGATCGGTGTAGGAAGCAGCTCAATAGCTTCATGCTGCCCGCTGAGGACCCCTGGCACAGCGATGGACACCGATTGTCCATTAATAAGGTAACCAGCACTCGGCTTTTACACTAAATTACCTACAATATGTATACAATATAACATTGTAAAAACCTTGGAAGGTGTTGTACACTGCTACCAAATAAACTGTCCAAAGCTTCAAATATTTTTTACCATGTTATGGTTTACATATATATTTTTTTTAGTTTATTTTAAAATCCAAGTACTGGTTACCTCATCAACGGACAGTAGGTGTCCGTCGCTTTTCCAGTGGTCCTCAACGGGCAACGTTAAGATATAGAACTGCTTCCTACAGCAATCTCAATAACTTCACGATTGTGCTGTTACAGTTATCGTGCCATTACAGTTGGATTGATCCTTTCTGAGCGGGCCAGCGGTGGTGGAAACATTAGCAATACTGAGTGCAGTTACAGATGACTCCTACATGACAATGGATTATGCCAATTTCTCGTCGGGAAGGTACATCTTCCGACGTGCCTTCTCAAGTATAAAAGGCTGTTGTCAGTGTAATTAAAACTTGTAATCAGGCAAATTAAATGTTAATAAAAATGCTCCACATAATACTACTTATGGTAAAGGCACTTTAAAAAAAAAAAAAAAAACATAGTGCCCATGTAATTTGTTCAAAAATGCAATTACTGAATGGAGGTTGATCTGTCCAAGTTTCAAAAACCTGTGTACAGACAGGGAAGCTGTACAGCATCATTGTGCAAATTTTTGGTAGTGATCATCTTTATAAAGATGAAAAACCTATCTGAGAATCAACGAAGGAGAGATGGACTAGTCCAAAACCTTTTTCTTATGACAGATTAATAATATCTCCTTCAAGTAACAGCAACATTGCAGAAAAATAATGTATGGATGTTTTTAGTATTGATAACAAATACTTGGTTTTTTTTTAAGTATTTCCAAATATTACTATTATTATTATTAACAATTTTTGCTATACTGGCCCTTTAAATGACTTTTCATCACAAAATTAAAAAAAAAAAACCAGTACTCAACTGGTGCTGTCTACAGCCCATTGCTGCCTATTTTGCAAACACCGAACGCTCGGTTCTCCACCGCCATCACAGGCTACCTGCACTATCATAGCGCTCAACCTTACTGGGCCTGCACAAAACAAAGCTGTCAATCATTGCTACGTGGTCCGAGGCATACTTCACTGGTGCAGTTCTTCAGTACACTGCTCCACCTATCACGTGCCGATGATTGAATGCGGAGGTTTGGGCAGGGCCAGTTAGGGCCTGTGTCCACTACATGCAGATTGTATGCAGAATGGATGCAGAAAAACTGACTCCACTGAAAGCCTATGGGACTGTTTCCACCACACCTAATTTTAACAATGCTGATTTTTGCTTAGGCATTCATTGGAGTCATTTTTCCGGCATCCATTCTGCATACAATCTGCATCCAATAAGAATATAGTGTACAAACGACCCTTAGGCCGAATGCGCCTCTTAAACGTGCAGGGAACAAAGGATGCTGGAGGACATGCAACAAGAAGACGTGGGAAACTTTTGCAGCGAGGGGCTGTAGAAAGAAAAAATTTGATAATGCTTACCTAAGATGAGGGAAGGATCTTGGTCGTATAGATACTTCCACCTCCTCTCTCGGTGCTCTCTATCCTGTGCTGGCTTCAACCCCCTTATAAATCCCCTCTCAAATGGGTATTTTAAGTCTTTGCGAGACTTGTGGTCACAAAGACATGTGGCTCCATATGGCAAAGGCGTGAGCATGCAAGAGAGCGTGCTTGCGCAGGCGCAGTACAGGGCCTGAATTCCTCAGGTGCACTCAGGCTCCCGGAAGACTTCTTAAGACTCCTTCGGCCGGGTAAAGCAGTATTTGTATAATTTACTCAAATACTGCTACCAGGCGAGCCAGCACTGGACAAAGAGGGGACCAGGTGAGGAGCGTGAAGGCTCTTTAGGATCCAGAGCCTTCCCTCTCCTTAGGTAAGTATCTCTGTCATTTTTGTTAATGAGGTTCCCATTCACTTTAACATTAAACTGTTGTAAGTAAAGAAAAAAACTTATGTTTTTACAATTTTTTGAAAAGTTATTTTGATGTATGTTTAACTAAGCATGTCCTTTCAATAAAAGTTGTAATTGGAATGAGAAATTTGGCTCATTATTTTTTAGTTATTGTTGAAAAAAAAAGAATTTTTTTTAATTAGAAATAGGTTATTTGTTAGAAAAATCAATAATTCACATTAACGACAATAGCGATAAGTATTCCACACAATCATCATCTCATGATAGACATCAGTGCTCTGATAAACTTCTTTCGTCGACTACAAAACTTGTCCATCAAGGTAAGACACTGCGTTCATTGCATGAAAGATGGGTCACAGCAAAACATTTGAACTCCTGACAGGATGTAATTGCTAAGCCAAAACGTTTACAGAGGGGGATGTCCACTACGTTAAGGCGTCAGCAACAAGAACACAAGGATCACAAAAAATGGTGCAAAACCACGGAAGCAGTGATGGTAGTATATATACCATGGTAGGTATTACATGCAGGGCCACCCTAAGGTTTCAGAGCGCCCTGAGAAAAACCTGATTTTTTTGGCCACCCTTAATCCTCTTTGCACATGCGTGTGCAAACACACACAGGCCCATATGCAATTCATCTTTTCTGCTAGGACAATGGTTCCAAACTTTTCGGACTTCGTGAAACATCACGCAGAATACTCCGATTTCTGTGACACGTCACATATATATAATAGGAAAAATCTATATATATAATACAGTAAGTGCCTCAACCTTCAAACAAGAAGATGAAGTAGCGCCCTGCCCCCAGGGGCGGTCCAAGCAAGAAAAAGGGGCTGGTACAAGCAAGAAGAAGAAGTAGTGTCATATCAAACCAAGGGCAACGAGGGATAATTTGCATATTCAGTAGCAGTGCATTGTGGGTAACCACAAATGTTCACTTATAGCTGAATTATTGCAGATTTCCTTCTGTTTTAAAAAGGTAAATTACACCAATACAGTGGAACACACGTAGGAACACGGAAGAAGTGAGGCATCCCAGCCCGCTGCCTCTTACTAATAGTGGTGGCTGCTACTGTGCTTAAGCAGGAGGGGGAGTGCACATGGGGGACCCAGGTGAGGGAGGGAGGGGGTTCCTGCTGAGCTTAAGCTGGAGGGGGAGCACACATGGGGGACCCAGGTGAGGGGGGGGGGTTCCTGCTGAGCTTAAGCTGGAGGGGGAGCACACGAGGGACCCTGTTAAGGTGGGGTCCGACCCTCCTCCCCGCCGCTGTGCACAATACCCCCTTCATGCCCTTTACCCCCTTATGCGGCTTATGCTACGCCGCGGGTCGGCTAGTACTATTAATAACCACAAATGGATGGAAAGAGAGCAATAGCATGATTATACCTAAAAATAAAGGATTCAACCGTTCAGTATTAATAAAAACAGTCAGTGGGACAGTTAGCCGGAACCCCCCCCCCCCCCCAACATTTAGAATGATAGCACAGCATCGACAATTTATCCCACGTGTTATAGCTGCAGTGTGCCCCCACCATAATAATAGCCCCCTGATGGCACGTGTCGGTGCCCTCAATATTGGTTGCCAAGCATAGGTGCCCA
The DNA here is from genome assembly GCF_040937935.1 of Hyperolius riggenbachi. Taxonomy (NCBI): domain Eukaryota; kingdom Metazoa; phylum Chordata; class Amphibia; order Anura; family Hyperoliidae; genus Hyperolius; species Hyperolius riggenbachi. The sequence goes on from NC_090646.1 coordinate 680,260,148, forward strand.
CAGTATAGGAAGTCAGTTGAAGATCTCCATGGCCCCCCTAAGGTAGCCAGGCGTAGGTGCCTCCAGTATAGGTAGCCATGTGTTGGGGCCCTCTATAAAGGTAGCCAGCTATATGTGCCCCCAGTATCGGAAATCAGGTGTAGGTGCCCTCAGTATAGGTAAACAGCTATTAGGCGACAGCTCTGGGAACACAGGTCAAAGGCAGGCTATAATTACATGCTGGAAATGAGGACTAGATTGCAAACAATCAAATGATGAATTGTTTAGTTTAATTATTAATCATTCCAATACTCCACTAATGTCCACTTGATAACCAGCCTCTGCACACTAAAGTGGCAGACAATTAATACACATGACAGTACACACATGACACAAACAATAATTATATCAGTCGCGTAAGAGTGTCTGCTATTCATACAATCTTTTTCATACAGTCTGAACAAATGTATGTACTGAAAGAATAAACTGAATGCATAGTACTACATTAACATATGTTTGTGGATACTGATCTTGTTAAACGTAGCCCCAAAAAAAATAAAAAAAAAGGACTGAAATATATTTTTTACAGACAATTATAACTGTTAATAAAAAAAGGTGAATATACAAATGTACTTTAAAGTGTAAAACAACAATTCAGGAGAATATTGATTTATGAATATAAGAATTTAATACACTAATTGGCTTGTTTGCACAACCCCCACCCGCCCATCAAAAAAATGTTATTAAGAAAAAATATATAGTTTAAGAAATTGCAAATAGTAACAAAAGTAAAAAGATATCTTAGGAATTGATTATTTTGATATCATGCAAAACAATAGCATTCATGTGTACATTATTGTACGTCTAATCAGTATTGTACTTGTGAGAACATCATTGTACATTTTTATCCGTCTACAATGACAGTGAATGGAATTTTAACAATCCAACATTGCATTTACATCACTGAATTCATAAACTTTTCAATAGATGTGAATTGAAGAGCAATCTTTACTTAAAGACTTTTTAAGGTTTAATACGTTTTGTTTTTAAAATGTCGAAGAATATCGTTTACAACAGTTACATTATTAAGAAAGGTAATTGAGTTTTTAGGATCAGGACCTTATAAAATCATGAAAAAAAAAATATAGCAACAAACAAACAAACATACATCGTTTAAATAAATTCACTTGTGAATCATTTGAATCGTAATCAACATTATTATAATGCAAGCATAGTTTTCAGTTTTCATACGTCTAAAATTACAGAAAACAGCGTTTTAACAATCAATGGAAAAACTCAATGCATAAGTTAATTCAAATATGAATATTAAGGATTAAACGTTAATACTTGAATTTATAAGGATTTAAGATTGTCAGTGTAAGAATGTAGAATATCGTTTACAAACTTCACATTTATACTAAACAGAAAAACTGTTTTAGATTTCCGATAGTGTACAGTCATTAAAACACATTTATAAATAAAAACGTAAAAATCGTTTATGTAATATTTAATATAAATCATTATAATTAAATTAAACATTTTACATCTGTAAACGTTTTCTAAGTTTTTGTCAGTATATATTTACACTAAATAGCGTTTTCCAAATTCTAAATATCATATACATTACTTAATGATTTTTTTTTACAAAACATTAAAATAAACGAAATCTTCCATTTCATTTCTTATAAACGATATTTGAGATTATCGTTTATACCTTGCGCCCTTTTTTCCAGACGCCCTTTTTGCATGTACGAAAAACATTAAATAGCGTTTTAAGGTAAGAAAAATATATATACTTTATTTAAAGATTAAATTTAACAAATCGTTGTAATAAACGTTAAATTTATTTTAAATAGGTTTATAAACGATATTTCCATTTAACGTTTATGCCACGCGCCCTTTTTTCCCGACGCCCTTTTCGTACGTACGCGCACAGATCGCTACTAGTGTTGGGCGAACACCTAGATGTTCGGGTTCGCGAACGTTCGCCGAACATCGCCGCGATGTTCGGGTGTTCGCGCCGAACTCCGAACATAATGGAAGTCAATGGGGACCCGAACTTTTGTGCTTTGTAAAGCTTCCTTACATGCTACATACCCCAAATTAGCAGGGTATGTGCACCTTGGGAGTGGGTACAAGAGGGAAAAAAATATTTGAAAAAGAGCTTATAGTTTTTGAGAAAATTGATTGTAAAGTTTCAAAGGAAAAACTGTCTTTTAAATGTGGAAAATGTCATGTTTCTTTGCACAGGTAACATGCTTTTTGTCGCCATGCAGTCATAAATGTAATACAGAGAAGAGGTTCCAGGAAAAGGGACCGGTAACGCTAACCCAGCAGCAGCAGCAGCACACGTGGTGGAACAGGAGGAGGCGCAGGAGGAGAAGGCCACGCTTTTTGAGACACAACAACCCAGGCCTTGCATGAGGACAAGAAGCGTGCGGATAGCATGCCTTTTACCGCCATGCAGTCATAAATGTAATAAAGATAAGAGGTTCAATAAACAGGGACCGGGCGTCAACGCTAACCCAGCAGCAGCAGACGTGATGGAACAGGAGGAGGCGCAGGAGGAGGAGGCCAAGCTTTCAGGTGCAACTCAGGCCTTGCATGAGGACAAAAAAATGTGTGCGCAAAGCAATGCAATGAGTAGTTTTCAGGACACAATGGGCTATTCGGAGGAGCTATTCCCACCCCCACAATCTTCTACCTGTGAAAGGTCAATGGAACAGCCACAAATGTTGTGCCCGGATTCACAACCTTTTTCTGTGGAAAATGCACCTCGCACTGAAATGCAAGGCGAGGCCGAGGATGAACATGACATCAACAACTCAACATGATGCAAAATGGGGGCGGAACAGAAAGCTGCTTTCAATGTTTTGAAGGCCTTAATTGCCTCCGGTGGCCAGTTAGATGCATCATTCATCACACCCAAATCCCAGAGCAATGTGTGCAGGAATTTGAATCGCAGGAGGTGTACCGAGATCATCTGGACAAGTGACCAAGTGACAAGTGACCAAGTGACAAGTGACAAAGTGAAAAGTGACAAAGTGAAAAGTGACAAAGTGACCAGTGACAAAGTGACAAAGTGACAAAATGACAAAGTGACAAGTGACAAAGTGACAAAGTGACAAGTGACAAAGTGACAAGTGACAAAGTGACAAAATGACAAGTGACAAAGTGACCAGTGACAAAGTGACAAAGTGACAAAATGACAAAGTGACAAAATGACAAAGTGACAAAATGACAAAGTGACAAGTGACAAAGTGACAAGTGACAAAGTGACAAGTGACAAAGTGACAAAATGACAAAGTGACAAGTGACAAGTGACAAAGTGACAAAATGACAAAGTGACAAAGTGACAACTGAGAGGTTGTTCTGGGGAGCTCCACTGCACTCAGTCGCATATGAGGAGAGGTCTCGTCGGGACTGCTGATCCTCCTCAGCTTGCTCAAAGCCTTGAGGGTTCCTGAAGATCCTCTGCTTGGAGTTCGCCGGGGTTCAGCTTGGTGTCGGGGTCGGCAGCGTCCTCCTCACTCCAACGTGGCAGATCTTCTGTTGAAGGAAAAAAAAAAAACATTGTTAAAAGTCCAGTACCGCTTCTGAAGGACTCACCAAGAGATGCAGGAGCGCTTCAATCTAGCGCACCATCGCTCGCTGGGTGATGTCCCTCCCTACGCGCTGGAATTCTACGCTGCACATGCTAACACGCTTTTGCGCAGTGCCGAGGCGCATTCCAGCAGCTAGCTACCACGCTTCTGTGGATCTGATTGGGCCACCATGTTGGATCTCTGCCAAGTCCTCCAAAATTTTGAGCAATCCACGTTGCGTGACTGAGCAGTGACAACTCTACAGTCAACATTACAATACCACTGCTGTGTTTACTGAAGAAATCAATGTTGAAGATGGAAAACCGCTGGCATGATGCAAGTGGGGGATTCTGAAGATGAAAACGATCAGCGTGATGATACCAACATCAGGCAACCTGCCTCAGGAAACGCTGGTCCCAGCTATGACAAAGAACAGGACGAGGAACAGCTGGAGTTGGAGCAGGAATTGGATGCCCCCACTGCCGAGGGACAGAGCGGTGCACGTTGGACTTCCACAATTTAGTGGGAATGGACAGCAGAAGAGGAAGAAAGTGATGCTGGTGACGAATATGGTGCATCACAACAATCACAACGCTCACAAGAACATGAAGACAGAGGAGTCTGGCAGGACTCTCTGGCACACATGGCTCAATTCATGCTAGACTGCATTGAATGCGGCCCGCGCATTATTCACTATTCATTATTATTCATTATTCTGGAATCTGGACAACACCAATTACTGGGTTTATACCCAGTTTATACAAACACAATGTTAAAAAACAGATTGAAGAAAGTGTCAGACAGGTCAAAAATGGAACAATTCCAGCAGGCCCTTGAGGATGGAGACTTTAGAGAGGAGATTGACATCCTCCTCCTTCTCTAGCCAGTTGTACGCCGACAGACTGACTTCAGCAAACCCAGGAGGACCAGCAGGGCAGCAAAGAACACAAGCTGCTGCTAGTGCCGAAAAGGGAATGGTATTGGCAGTGTCCTTGGAGTGGGAACATTTTCTGACACCCATGCAGCAGCCCACAGAACAGCAATCGGGCAGTTCCACGTCCTCCAACACCAATCGCCTGGAGAAGATGGTCAAGGTCCAGGACTACATGTCAGATGGCGTAGCTGTGTTGAACAATCCATCTGCAGACAGACGGTGAGTGTGACAGGCAGCACAGAAGGACCATGGCAACTCACTCATAGTACCACAGTTTGATAGTGCTGCCCAAAAAATTATATGGATCCGTGGACCCGGGCACTGCGGGCAGTACTGGGAAGTGGGAACGCAGATTTTAGTACCTAAACACACGATACAACATGTTTTCCGGGGTCGGACTCTGAGGCACATACAGATGGTCCCGATCATCATCCTCATCATACAACTCTTCTCCTGAGTCTGACCCACCCACCACCTCTGCCACCCCAACATCCCCAGACACAGACCCCTCATCGTCCTCAACATTAACTTGGGATGCTGGCCTGAGCCAGACCTCCTCCTCCACATCAGGCCCCATCATCTCCTCAATGGCAGCCCTCATTAATCGCTCTGGCGATGGACCGATGGACACAACGTTCTCCTCCGGGGAGGGCTGCTGCTGACCACTGGCTGCTGGGGTGGATGTTATAGCTTGCGTGGGGCGTTGGCTGTTGTTGGGAGTGCTGCTCACAGCGGAGGTCTCTGAGGAACTCATGGTGAGCTCATATAGTGGTTGGCGGTGAGTGCAGTATTACTGATCCCAGCAATATACACACTGACTGGCAGAGTACGCAATGCTATATAGTCTGGCTGAGCGGTGTACACAGAGTGGCAGTACACACAATGCTATATAGTCTGGCTGAGCGGTGTACATAGAGTGGCAGTAAACAATGCTATATAGTCTGGCTGAGCCATGTACACAGAGTGGCAGTAAACAATGCTATATAGTCTGGCTGAGCGGTGTACACAGAGTGACAGTAAACAATGCTATATAGTGTGGCTGAGCCGTGTACACAGAGTGGCAGTAAACAATGCTATATAGTCTGGCTGAGCCGTGTACACAGAGTGGCAGTAAACAATGCTATATAGTGTGGCTGAGCGTTGTACACAGAGTGGCAGTAAACAATGCTATATAGTCTGGCTGAGCGGTGTACACAGAGTGGCAGTAGACACAATGCTATATAGTCTGGCTGAGCGGTGTACACAGAGTGGCAGTAAACAATGCTATATAGTGTGGCTGAGCGTTGTACACAGAGTGGCAGTAAACAATGCTATATAGTCTGGCTGAGCGGTGTACACAGAGTGGCAGTAAACAATGCTATATAGTCTGGCTGAGCGGTGTACACAGAGTGGCAGTACACACAATGCTATATAGTCTGGCTGAGCTGTGTACACAGAGTGGCAGTACACACAATGCTATATAGTCTGGCTGAGCGGTGTACACAGAGTGGCAGTAAACACAATGCTATATATAGCGTGGCTGAGCGAGGTACACAGTGGCAGTACACACAATGCTATATAGTCTGGCTGAGCGGTGTACACAGAGTGGCAGTAAACACAATGCTATATATAGCGTGGCTGAGCGAGGTACACAGTGGCAGTACACACAATGCTATATAGTCTGGCTGAGCCGTGTACACAGAGTGGCAGTACACACAATGCTATATAGTCTGGCTGAGCGGTGTACACAGAGTGGCAGTACACACAATGCTATATAGTCTGGCTGAGCGGTGTACACAGAGTGGCAGTAAACAATGCTATATAGTCTGGCTGAGCGAGGTACACAGTGGCAGTACACACAATGCTATATAGTCTGGCTGAGCGGTGTACACAGAGTGGCAGTAAACACAATGCTATATATAGCGTGGCTGAGCGAGGTACACAGTGGCAGTACACACAATGCTATATAGTCTGGCTGAGCGGTGTACACAGAGTGGCAGTAAACACAATGCTATATATAGTGTGGCTGAGCGAGGTACACAGTGGCAGTAACCAATGCTATATATAGTGTGGCTGAGCGAGCGGTGTACTACTGTTCCCAGCAGCAACACACAATGACTGGGGGGGACCCTGGCTAGCGTGGCTGGAGAGCGAACTACCCTGCCTGCCTACCCAAAGCTAAACCCACAGACAAATGGCGGAGATATGACGTGGTTCGGGTATTTATTTACCCGAACCACGTGACCGTTCGGCCAATCAGAGCGCGTTCGGGTCCGAACCACGTGACCCGTTCGTCCAATCACAGCGCTAGCCGAACGTTCGTGGAACGTTCGGCCATGCGCTCTTAGTTCGGCCATGTTGCCGAACGGTTGGCCGAACACCTGATGGTGTTCGGCCGAACTCGAACATCACCCGAACAGGGTGATGTTCTGCAGAACCCGAACAGTGGCGAACACTGTTCGCCCAACACTAATCGCTACCCACAGCGTGCAGTCAGGCATCCAGCCATCCTGGGGAATCCCTCTGATAAGTTAAAAATGCAGCCGGCGGGGCAGAGAAACAGGAAATCTCCCTGTCGGCATGGACGAGCTCAGCTCGTCATTAACGTTTTTTGCAAGTTTTTGCTGGACGAACTCAGCTCGTCCATACCGCCAGGGAGGCTACGACAGGGTGCATCATATCTAGGCTTAATGCAGAGATCCCCAACCCTGTCCTCAACGCCCACCAACAGTATGTTTTGCAGAAAACCACAAACATTCACAGGTGAGGTAATTAGATAGTTAATCAGCTCTGCTGAGACACTATGTGGATTTCCACAAAACATGCACTGTTGGCGGGCCTTGAGGACAGGGTTGGGGAACACTGGCTTAAAGGATACCCAAAGTGACATGTGACATGAGATAGACACGTGTATGCACAGTGCCCAGCACACTAATAACTATACTGTGCTCCTTTTTTCTTTCTCTGTCTGAAAGAGTTAAATATCAGGTATGCAAGTGGCTGACTCAGACAGGAAGTGACTACAGTGTGACCCTCACTGATAAGAAATTTCCCTTTTTATCTCTTACTTGCCCTCAGAAGCCATTTTCTGCTAGGAAAGTGTTTTATAGTTGGAATTTCTTATCAGTGAGGGTCACACTGTAGTCACTTCCTGTCTGAGGCACTGTACATACACATGTCTATCTCACTTCGGGTATCCTTTAAAGGGAACCTTCAATCTCAATAATTCGCGTTCCCTATTAGATCCTCTCCAATGCACAGGAACCCCATGTATAGTACAAAAGGACCAGTGGCGTAGCTAAGGAGCTGTGGGCCCCAATGCAAGTTTTACAATGGGGCCCCCCAAGCACTCTATACATAACAATTGATACGGTGCACCAAAACCTGCTAATGGCAACTACCGTGTCAGAGGTGCAAGAAGGGAACGGGGAACAGTTTGTTAATGATTATCACTATTCAAAGTATCTGTAGAAGTGATTATTGTGAGCACAGGACCAATAGAGAGCTAATATTGTAGTTCAGGGAGGGCCCTTAGGGGCCCCTCTGGCCCTGATGCGGTGGCAACCTCTGCAACCCCTATTGCTACGCCCCTGAAAAGGACAGCAATCTTTGCTTATTTGTGTGTACACGATGAGCAGACAGTGAATGTGTCATTACTACTGTCCTTTTATATTATATACAGTATGAGTCCATATATTCTCTATCTGTATTCTAGTAGTCTGCCCAATATACTGGAGCCCACACAGACATTCTAAAGCACAGGTGTGGAACTCCAGGCCTGGAGGGCCAGATCCATGCCAGTGTTTAGGATGGACTGAGAGAGGAATGCGTTCTACCTGATGGACCGCACCTTTCCTGGTTCACACCCATCAATTCATTTGGGCTGTATCAAAAATGTGTGAGCACCTCGGCTCTTGAAGGACCGGTTTGACATCCCTGCTCTAAAAGATAAACTACAGTCTCACAAATTGGTGATTGATTTTAAGATTCATCCGTGGAACTAGATTTAAATTCCATGGTCCTGTTAGTTGTTCTACTAGTGTGTTTACATCCATAACAATCAAGGCATTTCCTAAAGCCCTCATCTCGGGCGATGATCTGTCTGGGTTCATCCAAAACTCCTCTCCTGAAGTGATGGGAATTTTCCTAAAAGAAAAATTCAGGTTTTTCCGGTATAAAAATACCTAGATTACTGCCCATGCATATTGTACTGAATAATGAAAGGACACGCCAGTTCCTTCTGCTCATTTTCCTTCCCCCGTCCAGGACATTGCACGTGAGCATCGCCGGTTTTGGGGTGAATCGGCTGTAGTGCCGTCCTGTCCATCCCCTGGTCACCCTTCCCAGCTCACCAAACACCCTCCAGCACCCAGGTTTGATGCATCTCTACTATTTGTCAAACTGTTGCATTCCTGGCTGTATGTGGTTTACTGAATAAAAGGTCTTAAAGAGACAGGTGCACAGTCATCTCTTTATGTGCTGTAAATGTAACTATTCCTGTCAGATTTGATTTAACCACTTCAGGACCATAAGCTTACAACCCCCCTAGTGACCCGGCCATTTTTTCACAAATCAGTGCTGTGCAGCTTTGACAGCTTGCTGCACAGCCATCCACCTCAGCCCACAAATGATGCGTCATACCTCCTTTTCTTGACAGGAGATTCTTTAGGTCTCTGATCGCTGCTGCGATCATTTGTTTTTAAATAAAATAAAAAAAATAAAAAAAGCATTTTGCCTTCCCATCCTAAATTGACATAGGACAGCGATCCATCCTCTCCCCCGCCTCTCATAGGCATCAGCCTAAAAAGACACTTTATTTGATCCGAGGAAGTGAACTGTGCTCCACGAAATGTCCTGTCAAGAAAAGGAGGTATGACATCATTTGTGTGCTGAGTTGTATGGCTGTGCAGCGAGCTGACAAAGCTGCACAGCTCTGTTCAAGCGTCGGATAACTACATTTTATGTTCGTCATTTGCAGTTAATGTAAGCTTTTTTTTGCCAAAAGTTTGCATTCACCTTTTTTTTTTTTTTTTTTTTTTTTTTACATCAAAGTCAATAGCTGCTAATTTTAGCAGTTAAGAGCAAAGCCCCCATATGTGCTAATAACACTGAATTTGCAAGGTATGTTAGCAGCTACGTCCAAAAGGCTGCTGCTGCTGCGTGCTCCCGTGATGCCACCCATTAGCCCAGAGATCAATAAATGGGAACACAGATCCCATTTATTGATCTAAGTCCCCGTTAGAAAGACTGACGGCTTTTATGAGAAGCCGCGATCATTCTAAGTGTTACGTCCCCTTTGCACTTCCTGTAAACGTACAGGTTACGCTTACAGGAACACAACCCCCCCCCCAAAAAAAAAGAAAAAAAAAGGGAGGGAAACTTACGATTGACCTGCTTAAAGAGACACTGAAGCGAAAAAAAAATGATGATATTATGATTTGTATGTGTAGTACAGCTAAGAAATAAAGCATTAAGATCAGATACATCAGTCTAATGGTTTCCAGTAGAGCAAAACTCCAGTTGTTATCTCTATGCAAAAAAGCCATTAAGCTCTACGACTTTCAAAGTCGTGGAGAGGGCTGTTTTCTGACTTTCATTATCTCAACGGTTAGTTAATTTTTTACTTTTTCTCTGCCAGAGGAGAGGTCATTAGTTCACAGACTGCTCTGAAAGAATCATTTTGAATGCTGAGTGCTGTGTAATCTGCACATATAGAATGATGCAATGTTAGAAAAAATACTTTATACCTGAAAATAAAAATATGAGAATATTTTCTTTGCTGCTAATCTTCTAGTAATTATTCATAGTACACAACCAATTAATTATATCATATTTTTTTTCCGCTTCAGTGTCTCTTTAAAGGACTTCCAAGGCCAAAACGAAGAAAATTACACTTTACCTTTTTCTTAGCAGAATCCACGGAGGACGCCCTGCGCGTCCTCCGTTCCGTTCTGCCGTCAGTGTAGGCCTTTCCGTTCCCCCAGGGCTTGCCCCGACCCCACCGAACGGGTCGCATCGATGCCACCCCTAAGATGGCCGCCGCCTTGATCCGCAGCTGCGCAGTACGCTTTGCCGTGATTGCGACTGCGCAGTTCGATTTGCCGCGATTGCGACTGCGCAGCCTCTTTCTTATAATTGGATTCACCTGTGTGTGTAGATCAGGGGTCTCTGAGCTTACCAAGCCAATTTGAGTTCCAATAATTAGTTCTAAAGGTTTTGGAATCAATAAAATAACAGTGCCCAAATTATTTACTGCACACTTTCTGTAAATCCAATAAACTTAATTTCACTTCTCAAATATCACTGTGTGTGTCTCCTATATGGTATATTTAACTGATATTTTTTTATCGTAACAACCAACGATTTATACAGGAAAATCAGGACAATTAACAAGGTTGCCCAAACTTTCGCATCCCACTGTATTATTTTAAAGCTATAATGGCCAAAAACTGAGAAATAATGATTTTTCCATTGTTTTTTTAATATTACCGTTAAAATGCATTTAGAAAAAAATAATTCTTAGCAGAGTGTACCACCCAAAGAAAGCCTAATTGGTGGTGGAAAAAACAAGATATAGATCATTTCATTGTGATAAGCAGTGATAACTTTATTGACAAATGAATGGGAGGTGAAAATTGTTTGGATGCATAAGGTGAAAAAACACTGAAGGCTGAAGTGGTTAAGGAAGACAGTGGGAACAAGAGGAAAAAAATAAATAAATAAAAAAGACTTTGTACTTTTGGAGAAAATCTATTTTAAAGTTACAATAGTTGGTTGAAAGGGGCCCTAAAGGTGCCACACACCATACAATTTTTTCCTATCAGTTGCTGCCAGTTATAAAAGGAGAGGACAACTGATGAGCAAGGCAAAGTCCATGTTTCTGTATGGCTCAAGTGGACGATATTACAGTTTAACAATCTGCTGACCCAGAAGCTGTTATGGGGTAATGGCCATTTTTAAAATGGAGGACTGAGAATTCCATTGATCACAGTGGACAGATGGGACGCAGGAGAGGCGAAAGAGATTGATGATTAGACTACACATCTAACCTCCGGTCTGGTTCAGACGGATGTTTGGCGGCGTTGCGTTTGCTGGCGTCGCGTTCAGCAGCGTTCGTGTGCGTTTGGATGCGGTCGCGTTTTTTCTTCCCGTAGGGGAACATTACCCGTCGCGGTTAACCTCCCCTGGAAGCTACATGTAGCTTCCAGGGGCTCCTTGAACGCCAGGGAAAATTGGGACCCAAACGCCGCGTTTGTGTAAACGCGCTTGAAAGCTTGGTACAAACGCTCCCATTCACTTGATGGGGAGCGTTTAACACCAAGCCCTGAACGCTGGCAGTAAAGGCTCTGCAAGCGTCCGTCTGAACCAGCCCGTAAGTATAACCTGTGTATGCTTATTCTGACTGTTATCTTTCAGTTCATGTTTGCTCTTAGGGCTGGTGTACACTACAAGAGCTTTTCTAAGTACCAGTGATTTTAAAAGCTGTAATGATGTGTGTTCTCACTTTAGCAATGTGATAAAAAAACAAACAAAAAAAAACAAAACAAAAAAAAACAATAGCATTACATTAACAAGCGCTTTTTAACCAGTTCGCATCCTACATACAGTATAATCACGTCATTGTAAGTGGCTCTTGAAAGCCACATGACGTGATTATAAGTCAGTTCCCTTTAAGGAGCACAGTACGCGTGCTACCCTCTTTCCCTGAAAATAAGACCTACCCTGAAAATAGGCCTTAGCGGAAGTTAAAGAGGAGGAAGAGGCAGCCAGTAAGTGGGGACACAGTGGTGCAGTGCCGATCGGGCACTGATCCTGTCATCCCAGCACAGAGCAAGGTTATTAGCAGTGTGCAGGGATGACAGAGCAGGCACCTCACCTGATCATTACAGTGCATACTTTCAAATCCGTGAACAAAAGAACAGGAAATGTTCTCCTGAGAGACACTTTATAATAGAAATATAAGACATCCCCTGAAATTAAGCCCTAGCACCTCTTTTAGAGCAAAAATTAATATAAGACACTGTCTTATTTTCGGGGAAAGACGGTAGCACGCGTCTGAGCTCATTAACCCCCCTCCCTCTAACTACACTAACCAAAGATGCCCTCCCGGGGGTCCGATCCTCCAACCCCCTGCCTGACCCCCTGTAATTTAGCATCCCTCCCCCCTCTTCTTCTCCCATGCTGCGATCGGGCAGCATGGAGGATTAGCATGTAAACGGTTCACCTTGCCTCGTTCCAGCGCGATCAGCCTCCCCTCCGTGCATTACCGCTGCCTGCGTCATTATGCCGAATGGATCGGGTTCCGGCTTGATGCCCGATCGCAGCATGAAGGTGAGGGGGGCATAATGGCTGGGGGCTAAGGGGGAGAGGGGGCAGGATCATTACAACCTGGCCATCTATGGGGAGGGGGCAAAGGGGCATACTCGGCTATCTATGGGGGGCTCACCTGGCTATATATATATATAGGGAGGGGCAATGACAAAGGGACACATCAACTTATCTATGGAGAGGGGTGGGGAGAATACAGCGGCACACCTGGCGATCTATGGGGGGTCAAGGGGGCACATATATATCTTTTATACTGGGGGAGGAGCTGATAAGGGGCACATCTGGCTATACTGGGGGGATAAAGGAGGACGCCTGGCTATCCATGGGGGGGGGGGGGGGGGGGGGAGGTAGAATAGAGGGTACATATGATTACCTATTGGAGAAGAACAAAGGTGCAAACCTGGCTATCAATGGGGGTAGGGGGACAAATCTGACTAATAAAGGGTCACATCTGGGATTTTTATGGTGGAGGGGCTAATAAGGGGCACATCTGGCAATCTATAATGGGGGAAGATAAAGGAGCACACCTGGCTATCTATGGGGGGTGGGGGTGGGGGGGGGGGATAAAGGTGCACACCTGGCTATCTATGGGGGGTGGAGGGTAATAAAGGGGCACATCTTGCTAACTACGGGGGTGGGAGCTAATAAATGGGCTTAGCAGTCTAGATATGTATGCCGTGAGGGTATATTACTGTTATTTTGGCGAATACGGCTTGTAATTGCTAGTAAGGTGCAAAGCAAAAAAATGGAAAAAATACACCTTTATTTACAAATATTATATTGTCACCACTCATTGTACTAGGATGATAATTGAAATAAACAGGACATATGGACTAATAAAATATGTGGGCTTGATCTACAGTAATACTTTTTATTTTTAAACGGTAATGCCTGAAAACTGAGAAATAATGGCTTTTTTTAAATTTTTTTTCCTCCTTATTCCCTTTAAAATGCATTCAAAATAAAATAATACTTAGCAAAAAGTACCACCTAGAGAAAGCCTAATTGGTGGCAAAAACAAACAAGGTATAGATCATATATTTGTACTGCTAAAGTTATTGGCTCATGAATGGCAGACCTGTGAAATGTAGAAAATTGCTTGGGTTTTTAGGGGGAAAACCCCAGGGTAGGGAACTGGTTAAATCACTGGCGCTTAAAAAAAAGCTCATGTAGTGTGAAACTGCCCTACAGCAGATCAGTAACTTTTTGCTAATGTGGCCAGCGGCACCTGTGATTGTGCACATTATGCAGCACCGTAACCGATTCTGCTGCACCACTAATGCCGTGACCATTCCATTACACTTTAACCACTTGAGGACCACAGTCTTTCTACCCCTTAAGGACCAGAGCCTTTTTCTCCATTCAGACCACTGCAGCTTTCACGGTTTAATGCTCGGTCATACAACCTACCACCTAAATGAATTTTACCTCCTTTTCTTGTCACTAATACAGCTTTCTTTTGGTGCTATTTGATTGCTGCTGTGAGTTTTACTTTTTATTATATTCATCAAAAAAGACAAGAATTTTGTCAAAAAAATGACTTTTTTAACTTTCTGTGCTGACATTTTTCAAATAAAGTTAAATTTCCTATACATTTGAGCGCGAAAGTTATTCTGCTACATGTCTTTGATAAAAAAAATCATAAAAACCATTCAGTGTATATTTATTGGATTGGGTAAAAGTTATAGCGTTTACAAACTATAGTGCCAAAAGTGAATTTTCCCATTTGGAAGCATCTCTGACTTTTCTGACCACCTGTCATGTTTCATGAGGGGCTAAAATTCCAGGATAGTTTAAATACCCCCCAAATGACCCCATTTTGGAAAGAAGACATCCCAAAGTATTCAGTGAGAGGCATGGTGAGTTCATAGAAGATTTTATTTTTTGTCACAAGTTAGCGGAAAATGACACTTTGTGACAAAAAAAAAAGGAAAAAAAAAAAGTTTCCATTTCTTCTAACTTGCGACAAAAAAAAAATGAAATCTGCCACGGACTCACTATGCTCCTCTCTGAATACCTTGAAGTGTCTACTTTCCAAAATGAGGTCATATGTGGGGTGTGTTCACTGTCCTGGCATTTTGGGGGGTGCCTAATTGTAAGCACCCCGTAAAGCCTAAAGATGCTCATTGGACTTTTGGCCCCTTAGCGCAGTTAGGCTGCAAAAAAGTGCCACACATGTGGTATCGCCGTACTCAGGAGAAGTAGTATAATGTGTTTTGGGGTGTATTTTTACACATACCCATGCTGAGTACGGCGGTACCACATGTGTGGCACTTTTTTGCACCCTAAGTGCGCTAAGGGGCCCAAAGTCCAATGAGTACCTTTAGGATTTCACAGGTCATTTTGCGACATTTGGTTTCAAGACTACTCCTCACGGTTTAGGGCCCCTAAAATGCCAGGACAGTATAGGAACCCCACAAATGACCCCATTTTAGAAAGAAGACACTCCAAGGTATCCCGTTAGGAGTATGGTGAGTTCATAGAAGATTTTTTTTTTTTTGTCACAAGTTAGCGGAAATTGATTTTAATTGTTTTTTTTTCACAAAGTGTCATTTTCCGCTAACTTGTGACAAAAAATAAAATCTTCTATGAACTCACCATACTCCTAACTAGGGATGCTCGGAAAATTCCGCGGAATTATAAATTCCGTGATTCCGGCCGGAATTAGGTTAATTCCGATTCCGGTAGTCAAATCGGAATTCCTATACCTCCCAAACGGAATTCCGCGGAAAATTTATAATTCCGACGGAATTTTCCGGAATAACACAAAATATTATTCCTCCTCCATCCATCCATCCAATGCAGTAGGGAATTGCAGATTTTCAAAACAGCTTATATACCATAGCTGGGATTTGAACCCAGAACCTAGTGTGTAGTATGTATCTGTCTTACCCTCTAGACTATGACCCACACTACATGCTAAAGCTGGCGGTAGCATAAACCATACTTCCATTATGATCAATTCGATAGAAAAAGTGGCATGATTAAGGATTTGTACTTTTTGAAAAGCATGCTTATATACCATAGCTGGGATTTGAACCCAGAACCTAGTGTGTAGTAGGTATCTGTCTTACCCTCTAGACCATGACCCACACTACATGCTAAAGCTGGCGGTAGCATAAACCATACTTCCATTATGATCAATTCGATAGAAAAAGTAGCATGATTAAGGATTTGTACTTTTTGAAAAGCATGCTTATATACCATAGCTGGGATTTGAACCCAGAACCTAGTGTGTAGTAGGTATCTGTCTTACCCTCTAGACCATGACCCACACTACATGCTAAAACTGGCGGTAGCATAAACCATACTTCCATTATGATCAATTCGATAGAAAAAGTAGCATGATTAAGGATTTGTACTTTTTGAAAAGCATGCTTATATACCATAGCTGGGATTTGAACCCAGAACCTAGTGTGTAGTAGGTATCTGTCTTACCCTCTAGACCATGACCCACACTACATGCTAAAGCTGGCGGTAGCATAAACCATACTTCCATTATGATCAATTCGATAGAAAAAGTAGCATCATTAAGGATTTGTACTTTTTGAAATGCATGCTTATATACCATAGCTGGGATTTGAACCCAGAACCTAGTGTGTAGTAGGTATCTGTCTTACCCTCTAGACCATGACCCACACTACATGCTAAAGCTGGCGGTAGCATAAACCATACTTCCATTATGATCAATTCGATAGAAAAAGTAGCATGATTAAGGATTTGTACTTTTTGAAAAGCATGCTTATATACCATAGCTGGGATTTGAACCCAGAACCTAGTGTGTAGTAGGTATCTGTCTTACCCTCTAGACCATGACCCACACTACATGCTAAAGCTGGCGGTAGCATAAACCATACTTCCATTATGATCAATTCGATAGAAAAAGTAGCATCATTAAGGATTTGTACTTTTTGAAATGCATGCTTATATACCATAGCTGGGATTTGAACCCAGAACCTAGTGTGTAGTATGTATCTGTCTTACCCTCTAGACCATGACCCACACTACATGCTAAAGCTGGCGGTAGCATAAACCATACTTCCATTATGATCAATTCGATAGAAAAAGTAGCATGATTAAGGATTTGTACTTTTTGAAAAGCATGCTTATATACCATAGCTGGGATTTGAACCCAGAACCTAGTGTGTAGTAGGTATCTGTCTTACCCTCTAGACCATGACCCACACTACATGCTAAAGCTGGCGGTAGCATAAACCATACTTCCATTATGATCAATTCGATAGAAAAAGTAGCATGATTAAGGATTTGTACTTTTTGAAAAGCATGCTTATATACCATAGCTGGGATTTGAACCCAGAACCTAGTGTGTAATAGGTATCTGTCTTACCCTCTAGACCATGACCCACACTACATGCTAAAGCTGGCGGTAGAATAAACCATACTTCCATTATGATCAATTCGATAGAAAAAGTAGCATGATTAAGGATTTGTACTTTTTGAAAAGCATGCTTATATACCATAGCTGGGATTTGAACCCAGAACCTAGTGTGTAGTAGGTATCTGTCTTACCCTCTAGACCATGCCCCACACTACATGCTAAAGCTGGCGGTAGAATAAACCATACTTCCATTATGATCAATTCGATAGAAAAAGTAGCATGATTAAGGATTTGTACTTTTTGAAAAGCATGCTTATATACCATAGCTGGGATTTGAACCCAGAACCTAGTGTGTAGTAGGTATCTGTCTTACCCTCTAGACCAGGGGTCCCCAAACATTTTGGGTTGAGGGCCGGGTCAACATACTTCAGACCGCTGGTGGGCCGGAGTAAACATAAAATGATGTAGAAGTCTTTGCGGACCAGACAGTGAAGCATACCCAGGTGACAATCTGCAAGCCAATTGGACAGCAGTGTCACCTGATGTGGAATTTGATTGGAAACCAGCAAAATTTCTGCTTTCTGGCTTCCATGTGGATGGGGGGTGCTGCACTGCTATTCCATATGTGGACCACCAATATTTAAAGATGTAGCTGACTGCATTTATAAGCAACACATTTTCTGTGTGGGGGGCCGGTAAGAAAGCCTTAGGGGGCCACATTCGGCCCGCGGGCCTTAGTTTGAGGACCACTGCTCTAGACCATCAACCACACTCAGGGCCAGGCTTTAGCATGTAGTGTGGTCAGAGGTGGGACAAGGTCCTTCAGCACCCAAGGCTGAGACAGCAAAGTGCGCCCCCCCATCCCTCCCACCCCAGCTGTCACACACTGATTGCTATTACACTAAGAGGTGCCCCAGGGCTCCCACCCCCCCCCCACCCCCAACACCTTAATCTCTACTTATCTGGCTTGCTGTCGCTGCCATGTATCACCTTTTCTTATTTCTTTCTGCTTCAAACACAATTGGGAATGACAGCTGAATGAATTGTGCACCCCCTCCTACACTGCGCCCTGAGGCTGCAGCCTCTCCAGCCTCAGCCTTACTAGTGGGTAAGACAGATACCTACTACCATGCAGTGTGGTTCATGGTCTAGAGGGTAAGACAGATACCTACTACACACTAGGTCCTGGGTTCAAATCCCAGCTATGGTATATAAGCATGCTTTTCAAAAAGTACAAATCCTTAATCATGCTACTTTTTCTATCGAATTGATCATAATGGAAGTATGGTTTATGCTACCACCAGCTTTAGCATGTAGTGTGGGTCATGGTCTAGAGGGTAAGACAGATACCTACTACACACTAGGTTCTGGGTTCAAATCCCAGCTATGGTATATAAGCATGCTTTTCAAAAAGTACAAATCCTTAATCATGCTACTTTTTCTATTGAATTGATCATAATGGAAGTATGGTTTATGCTACTGCCAGCTTTAGCATGTAGTGTGGGTCATGGTCTAGAGGGTAAGACAGATACCTACTACACACTAGGTTCTGGGTTCAAATCCCAGCTATGGTATATAAGCTGTTTTGAAAATCTGCAATTCCCTACTGCGATGGATGGAGGAGGAGGAGGAGGAAGAGAGAGAGAGTTTAAAAATTTTCCGACGGAATTCCGTATAAATCGGAATTCCGCGGAACTGTCCCGGTATACCGTCGGAATGGAACGGTAACGGAATTTGTATATGTCGGAATGCGGAATTGTGCCGGAAACGGAAATCGGCTATTTCGACCATGCCTGCTCCTAACGGAATACCTTTGGGTGTCTTCTTTCTAAAATGGGGTCACTTGTGGGGTTCCTATATTGCCTTGGCATTTTAGGGGCCCTAAACCGTGAGGAGTAGTCTTGAACCCAAATGTCTCAAAATGACCTGTGAAATCCTAAAAGTACACATTGGACTTTGGGCCCCTTAGCACAGTTAGGCTGCAAAAAAGTGTCACACATGTGGTATCGCCGTACTCAGGAGAAGTAGTATAATGTGTTTTGTGGTGTATTTTTACATATAACCATGCTGGGTGGGAGAAATATCTCTGTAAATGACACATTTTTGATTTTTTTACACACAATTGTCCATTTACAGAGATATTTCTCCCACTCAGCATGGGTATGTGTAAAAATACACCCCAAAACACAATATACTACTTCTCCTGAGTATGGCGATACCACGTGTGACACTTTTTTGCAGCCTAGGTGCGCTAAGGGGCCCAACGTCCTATTCACAGGTCATTTTGAGGCATTTATTTTCTAGACTACTCCTCACGGTTTAGGGCCCCTAAAATGCCGGGCAGTATAGGAACCCCACAAGTGACCCCATTTTAGAAAGAAGACACCCCAAGGTATTCCGTTAGGTGTATGGTAAGTTCATAGAAGATTTTATTTTTTGTCACAAGTTAGTGGAAAATGACACTTTGTGAAAAAAATAAAAATCAATTTACGCTAACTTTTGACAAAAAATAAAATCTTCTATGAACTCGTCATACACCTAACGGAATACCTTGGGGTGTCTTTTCTAAAACGGGGTCACTTGTGGGGTTCCTATACTGCCCTGGCATTTTACGGGCCCAAAACCGTGAGTAGTCTGGAAACCAAATTTCTCAAAATGACTGTTCAGGGGTATAAGCATCTGCAAATTTTGATGACAGGTGGTCTATGAGGGGGCAGATTTTGTGGAACCGGTCATAAGCAGGGTGGCCTCTTAGATGACAAGTTGTATTGGGCCTGATCTGATGGATAGGAGTGCTAGGGGGGGGGGGGGGGGGGTGACAGGAGGTGATTGATGGGCGTCTCAGGGGGTGGTTAGAGGGGAAAATAGATACAATCAATGCACTGGGGAGGTGATCTGAAGGGGGTCTGAGGATTTGGCTGAGTGATCAGGAGCCCACACGGGGCAAATTAGGGCCTGATCTGATGGGTAGGTGTGCTAGGGGGTGACAGGAGGTGATTGATGGGTGTCTCAAGGTGTGATTAGAGGGGGGAATAGATGCAAGCAATGCACTGGCGAGGTGATCAGGGCTGCGGTCTGAGGGCGTTCTGAGGGTGTGGGCGGGTGATTGGGTGCCCTAGGGGCAGATAGGGGTCTAATCTGATGGGTATCAGTGACAGGGGCTGATTAATGGGTGATCGATGGGTGATTAGATGGCAGAACAGATGTAAACAATGCACTTTGGAGGTGATCTGAGGGTAGGTCTGGGGCAATCTGATGGTGTGGGTGGGTGATCAGATTGCCCGCAAGGGGCAGGTTAGGGGCTGATTGATGGGTGGCAGTGACAGGTGGTAATTGATGGGTGATTGACAGGTGATCAGTGGGTTATTACAGGGTGATAGAGGCATACACTACACAGGGGGGGCGTCTGGGGAGAATCTGAGGGGTGGGGGGGGGGGGGTGATCAGGAGGGAGCAGGGGGCAGTTTAGGGTTAAAAAAAAATAGCGTTTACAGATCGTGACAGGGAGTGATTGATGGGTGATTATGGGGGTGATTGAGTGTAAACAGTGGTCTGGGGGGTGGGCGCTTCTGAGGGGTGCTGTGGGCGATCAGGGGAGATCAGTGTGCTTGGGTGCGACATAGGGTGGCTGCAGCCTGCCCCAGTGGTCCCTCGGACTCTGGGACCACCAGGGCAGGAGGCAGCCTGTATAATAGGCTTTGTATACATTACAAAGCCTATTATACCTATTCTCAGTGGCGATCCGGGTGCTAGTAACCCGCCGGCGCTTCCGAACGGCCGGTGGGTTACAGCGCGAGGGGGCGGAGCCTGTTGCCGGCGGCTGATCGCGTCACGAATGACGCGATTGCCGCATAACCACGCCCGCCACCGGGCGTACTGTGGTCGTTTGGGCCCAGCCCTTGCCGCCACCCATCGGCTTAAGGTGGTTGGCAAGTGGTTAATGTAATTAAACTGAATCACATCAGCAGCACAATCATATTGCCCAACACTACAATCTACTGTGAACGTTGCCCTAATCCTGAGCACAGCTTCTGACCAGCTACATCACTAAGGCTCGTTTCTCACCTGTGTAGCACCCGCTCGGTATGTTCTCTACACCTCCAAGAAATGGATCCTACTTTTAACATTTGTGGAAAAAAAAAAAATGTCCGACGGAATGCAGAGTCCCGACCTGTAGCAAAGACCGCAAAACGCTGTGTGCACAAACGCAATGAAAGCCTTTGAGAATGGATTGTCACTGCATGTTTAACGCTAATACTCACATGTGTCGATTCCGCCACCACTGACTCCTCCGTTCAGCCAGCAAGAGCATGGGGCTGCCCATTATTTTACAATAGATCAATTCTCCCTAGCATCAGGGAGGTTTCCTCAGTGGTTCATGGTGGAGGATTGGTGTATTGTAAATCAATGGGGAGACCCACTCCCGGTCTGTACCGGCTATTCCCTGGACTGAGCGGCAGTGCCGTGGCATTGTGGATTCAGAATGCCGGGTAATGTGAAGATCACAGGGGACATGTGACAGAGTGCAGCACATCCTGAGAGGACACACTTTTACCGTCTGTAAATGTAAACCCTGTAGGTCCAGTTACCACTCGAGCAGACATCCTTTCATCAAACATTTTAGGGCTGCAGGATTGGAAGACCTCCGTCAGCATCAGAACACACCTTTTATTGTCATTTTCCCCCAGAGATATGCCTTCAACATACGTGGATTTGTAAAATACACACATTCCTTTATAATGTCTGCTGCCTCTGGGACCTTCATAATTGTAATATGAACACTCGTGGTCCCAGGACTTGAGAAAACTGGCAAAATGTGCAGAATTACCCTGCAGGATGTCGGTGCTTTTTTAGTGTGCAGAAAAAAAAAAAAAGTGTGGACTAGCCCATTGAAGGGAGCGTGGCTGGCCAAGCATGCGCAATAAAAATGCAACCTGGCCAGGCTTTCGGGGACAATTGCGGGTGACAGGAGTCACAGGGGGCACAAGGAAACCCCAGGTAAGTATGGAACCCGAGACGCTTCTCATCTCAGGTTCACTTTAAAGGACAACACAAGTGAGAAGAATATGGAGGCTGCCAGTTATGTCCCTTTAAACTAGACCATTTGCCTGGCAACCCTGCTGATCTATTTGGCTGCAGTAGTGTTTGATTCACACAAGAAACAAGCATGTAGCTAATCTTGACAATGGCACACACCTGACCTGCTGCATGCTTGTTCAGGGGCTATGGCTTAAAGTATTAGAGGCAGAGGATCAGCAGGACAGCCAGTCAACTGGTTTTGCTTAAAAAGAAAATAAATGGGGCAGCCTTTTGCTACAGTGGTCCTTTAAACTTTTCAGCACCAAAATACTACCAGAATGGAGAGGTAGTGGAAGAAAAAGCCCAGGGGGTCCGGGAGCCCAATCTGGTGCAATACGTTAGTGGGTATGGGGATATTTAGTAAGACCATATTAAAGATATTTAGTAAGTACAGTAGACTTTATACTCCCAAGAGTGGGTTGCTGGGCGAGGAAATCACTCGTTCTCGCTTGTAGGGAAGCACCGTCCCCACTCGGATTTTCTTCTTGGTCGCTGCTCCAAAAAATAGATCTATCAGAGACTTCCTGATATAGATCTTCCCCTAAAATAAGGGGCGTTGGGTAATTTTTGGGAAAGGTAGGAGGCGCCCGGTAAAAAGGTAATAGTATAATTCACTCTATACGGTAGATACAGCATTCAATAAATAAATGGTGTGATCCTACCTTCTAGATGTCCCCTTACGGGAAGTAGACAAATGGAGGTATATACTTAGAAAATCAGTTTTTATTTTCTTGTGCAAAATAAAAACTGATTTTCTATTTTCTAACTATATACCTCCATTTGTATACTTCCCATAAAAACCTTTCCCAAAAACTACCAGAATGGTTTCCTCAGCCAAATAAAAGAGTTTTGCCTTTTGTTTACTTACAGAACATTGGGCTGTATTTATCTTGATGCTTACTAGCAAAAATTGTTAACACTTGCTGTAGAGAAAACAGAAAGGGGCTTCAGTCAATCTTTTGGTTGGACTAGGTGCTGGGTTACTGAATTGGAATAGCAGAGATCTGAACGGTGGTCTCCCGTGTACTTTATGTACCTAATTTTATCTCAAAGGACCACTATCGCAAAATTTATATAAAACTAAGAGATTTACACTGAACAGAAGGCTAGTAGAAGGGATAGTGAAGGGTTAAGAATCAGTAAAAACTATAAATCGCACTGCTGTGTACACATTCATGAGTGTGACGGAGAGGGGAGCTTATTGGCGGAGGCTGTACTGCGGCCTGCGTGTCTCTGCCTGGCTTACAACGAGCCGTAATGCTATTGGACAGCTAGCAGCCCGGAATCCAGCCTCCAATAACCCGCCAGTAAGCTCCCCCCACATTCACTCTGTCATGAATGTGTAAACAGCAGTGGGATTTAATTTAACCAATTCTTCACTATCCATTCTACTAACATTCTCTTCAGTATAAATCTTTTTTAGATTTATTTTTTATACATTTTGCGATAGTGGCCCTTTAAAGAGACTCTGTAAGGTGCTTTACACTAATCAAATGCTATCTCAGAGTGCTAAAACGCCGCTATCCCGCAGCAAAACGAGGGGTCTTTACCCCCCCAAATCCCCTCTGTAAATCTCAGGAGAGCACTTCCTGATGAGGCAGAGCTTAGTCCTGTAGCTCTGCCTCTCAGCGCGTCAATCTCTGCTGATCACTGCCTCTCCCCCGCCCCTCTCAATCTTCCTTCACAGAGAGGGGTGGGGGAGAGGCGGAGATCCGCCGGCAGATTGACGCACATGGAGGCAGAGCTGCAGCTCATAGCTCTGCCTCCAGGAGCAGCAAAATCCAGCACCAAGAAAGTTGTGGATTTTGCAGGGGGGATTTGGGGGGTAAAAACCCCTCGTTTTGCCGTGGGATAGCTGGGGTTTAGCACTATGTAAGGTGCTTTACACTAATCAAATCCTATCTCACTCGCTTCAGAGTCTCTTTAAGTCATGTCACTTCAGGCATCCTTTAAAGACTACCTAAAGTAAAAAAAAAAAAGACAGAGCCTGTCTGCACGATTACATGGGGCTTAAATACTTACCTGATCCAACATCATCGGGACAGAGCTGATGCTCTGCCCATCTCCTCGGGAACACAGTTGTGGCCAGGTTTCCAGAGTATGCCAAAGCTTTTCAGATAACTCCGCCTGCATTGTCTCGGACAGCCGCGGCAACAAAGATGGGTGGGGCCACAGCCTCAGCAGAGATTTTGACAAAAAATCATTACAGTCAGAATACGGAGGGAGGCAGAGCGATTACATCAGAGCAGGTAAGTATTTAACCCAGAGACCCCCCCTCCTCCAGCCCCCATCGTTAAGACAAAGCCAGTATACTCTTTAAAGGGACACTTAAGTAAAACAAAAAAAATGAGTTTTACTCACCTAGGGCTTCCAATAGCCCCCTGCAGCTGTCCGGTGTCCTCGCTGTCTCCCTCCGATCCTCCTGGCCCCGCCGGCAGCCACTTCCTGTTTCGGTGACAGGAGCTGACAGGCTGGGGACGCGAGTGATTCTTCGCGTTCCCAGACACATTAGCACCCTCTATGCTGCTATATGGTATATGATATATGTTATAGCAGCATAGATGGCGCGTCCCCAGCCTGTCAGCTCCTGTCACCGAAACAGGAAGTGGCTGCCGGCGGGGCCAGGGGGATCGGAGGGAGACGGCGAGGACACCCGACAGCTGCAGGGGGCTATTGGAAGCCCCAGGTGAGTAAAACTCATTTTTTTTTTTGACTTAAGTGTCCCTTTAATCTCGAGACCTTGACCAGCCCGAGGCCAGGGCTATGGAGTCCGTACAAAAATCATCAGACGCCTGAGTTTATGAAACCACAGACTCAAACTCAGATTCTAGGTACCCAAATTTGCTCCGACTCCACAGCCCTGCCCTAGGCAGAAGCAGAAGATAGACTAGTGTCAGGTGTGATGGACCCACAATAACATAAAGCTTATAAAGGGCATTAAATATCAGGAGAAGCAGCCATCCCAGGCAAGACAGGCTTCACTGGAACAGCAGCTGGAGAGTGAAAATGGACAATAGTCATTTCGGGCGGGCAGACGGGTATTTTACACTCTAGTAAAGCACAACACACACAACTTTCTTTTGTAATATATAATTTTATTTAAACATTTTAAATAAGCTTTGTATATATTACTAGCATTCTTTTTTTGGGTACCATTTTCAAAATAATAAAATAAAAATCAAGAAAATGAACACAAATAGGCAGTGCACAGTTACAGGATCGGGAACCGAGGAAGGGGATTCAAGGAAAAACAAAAATATTTACAGAGCTGCACATGGGTGCAGGGGGCACAGCCATCTGAAAACCGGGCTAGGGGAGGGGAAAAGGAAGGGGAGGAGAAGGAGGAGGGGAAAAGGAAGGGGAGGAGAAGGAGGAGGGGAAAAGGAAGGGGAGGAGAAGGGGAGGGGAAAAGGAAGGGGAGGAGAAAAGGAAGGGGAGATGCAGGGAGTTATATAATTCAGAGCAAAAATTCAGAGATTAGGATTATTTTAAAGCAAAAACAAAAACTGTATTATTCAGTCAACAAAATGCATGAGGTACAAAAATTTCAGAATACACTTAGTCCAAAAACAGCCCTTTCATAACCAAGGCAAAGCACTGAACAGCAAGACAGAGCTCACTCTACCTCCTGGACACGGCTTGGACGTCCAGCGGGAGACAATGCATGCTGGGTATTGTATTTACCCAACAGGTGAAGAGGCCCATGCCTGTCCTAGTAGTCAGGGGTGGGGATCATACAACGGTTGACATGCAGGGGGAGGTAACCACTCGGACATCGGAAAAACACAGACTTTCTTATTCAAAAGCTACATGTGACCAGAACAGCCTTCCTGGAGAGCATCCATATCAGGGCTGGGTTAATGTCGAGAAATGGATGGCTCTTGCATTTTCCTTACAGAAAACAAAACCTGCCCAAAAGATCCCAACTTTGGAACATACGCAAGAAAGGCAACAACGAGGATGGATGGCCCATGGGTGCTTCAGTGCCGTGTAAACATCATCACAAACATAAGATCTCCACCTTGTCTGGGCTTCCAGAACTGTGTCCGATGAAGGTCTACAGTGGTCTGGATATTCTTGTCACAAGAGTTTGGCTCCTGGGCTTATTCTGCTTTTGGTAAGTGGCAGATCTCCCACCCAGTTACTCGTGGAAGCGGATGCAGACTTTGCAGCTCTGAACCTTTATTGCTCAGATTTTGTTCTATTGATCTTAAGGGAACCATGTTTCAGAGCTGGTTAGTAGCATCTGCAGACCCTTTGATAAGGGACTTTTGACTTTTTAATAACATATCCATATCTGTCCAACCTTTATTACTTAAATAATTTCTGTTGATGTTTATGGTTTACATCTAAACCACATTACTGCAGAGAGCAAAAATATCTACACAGATCATGGCCCATCTCAGAACTCAGTCACAATACCATTCGAAACAAGAGCTTCTACAGACACCATGGTCCAGCATATCATAACGTTTTGAGAGTCAGAATGAGAACATCTACAGATACCATGGCTTATTTCAGATTGAAGCCACAGCACTGCTCAGCATGACAACTTCTACAAAACCCACAGTCCATAATCTCGAAACTTTGTTATACCATCACTTGGAGCAGCAGGAACATCTGCAGACACCATGGCTCGTCTCTGAGCTAGGCTATAAGCTCAGCACAAGACCTTCTATAGAACCCACAGTCCATCATCTCAGAACTGTTGCTTAGAGAAGGAACTTCTACAGACACCAAGGTCCATCATCTCTGACCCGTTACACAATAATGGGTCTGGTGTCTTTTGCATAAAGAGGATCCTCTATATTCCTCATGTATATATTGCTCTTCAAAAATGGTAACCATCTAAATCGAATGATCTGAACTACATAGGTGGTCCTTGGAGTGAACCCAAACTTCATTCACTCTTGCAGACCACTATAACAAAGACTTCATTCCAATGAACAGATCCTTCTTAAAAACAAAGCATTTTCTTCTGTTTGAAGTGGAAGTTTAGTTAGCAATATGAGTGCACCTATTCCTTTTGCCCCCCCCCCCCCCCCCCGCTTATTAAACATTATAGCAAAGGTAGCATTGCATTAAAGTAATATGCATAGTGCTATCTATCAGCATGTGTGGACAGTGTGTAGGGGCCCACAAAAAATAAGAAGACCGTTAATTCAGTGAGTTAGCTAATGACACAGGTTGTGCACTGAGGTAGTGTAAAGCAGTGTGATCGGAGACCGTACAAGCCCCAGAGTGTGGTGAGGATGTGAAGGACATGGCGGTAGATATAAAGGCTCAGCACAAATTAAACAAAAACATCTTGGTAGCGTTAAAGGAGTGGCAGTGCCCATGTCAGGTGCGTCAAAAACGGGTTAAGTGCTCGAGTTCACATGAAGTGTCAGTAGCCCAACAGGAAAGAGTAGGAAGTGCAGATCACCACAAGAGGACCAAGCCATTGTCACATAAAAGGCTAGTATCAGGGTAATTTCAGTGGTAGGACATAAAGTGCTTCACAGGAAAAAAACACAAGGGGAGGAACGGAGCAAAACCAAGTCAAAGAATACGTATGAAATAAAGTGCTTGTTCGGAGACTTGTCAAAGAGGGACCATAAAGCTTCCAGCAGAAGAGTAAATAAAGATTGTCAAGTAATAACTAGGGTCTGATCCCTCTCTGCCAACGATGCCATATCTCCTCTTCCACTGATAAATATTCTGGCCAAAGATTGTACTCTAGCTCAGCTCAGGTGGTTGCTCGGATTGTCATAATCTTAGTTTGGAACATACAAAGAAAAATAACCAAAAATTCAACCTGGCATTTCATTTTTTTTGCATTTTAAGAGTTTTTGCCTATAATCCAAGTGGCTTCCTCAGAATTTCATTCACCTCGTTTGAACTGAGCAAACCACTTGTCTTTGTGGAGCTGCATCTTCTAATCTAGAAAGGAAAAAGGCAACGTCGGGTTGACATTGGCGTCATTTGCTTTGGATATCGTACGGCTTACAAAGATGAGAATCATCACAGAACTCACAGAGCACTAGACAAGTGTACAAATATATATAAGGGAAATACACAAGAAAAAAAAGAGTAGAAAGTACATCAACTTTTACTTTTGTCTTCCAAAAGAAAATCGACTACACTCGTCACTAAATCTCAGAATGGTTTACATGATGTTCCTGGGATAGCGAGGAAATGAGCAAGCTGTAGAATTAGGTGTCCTCCATCATATTCCCCATCTGTCTATACTCTGCTCATCTGCTTGTCGGACAGAATTCAGATGCTTAGTGTGGTGTTTTTGCTGGACCCATTCTATAGTCAACGTGATCCTCACAGCTGTACACTTAGACAGGACAATCGTCCTATGTCAAGCCATGTCCTATGTCAAGCCATCTTACACAGAAGTCCACGACAGACATGGTCAATAAGATGCTATTAATTGTGGCTTGTATTGAAATGTAGTACAAACCGTAAGCAACTTAAAACTGGGTCAATTAAATGCCAATTCCAACCTGCATACAATTCGTAAGAAATCTGCACCCATGCCAGAATTATTTGCATCTCACTGACCACCCGTGGTCCACAGCAACCCCAGACGTCTCTGAAAGAGAGACATTGATGACAACTCATAATATTACACCAACTTTGTTTTAACAATAAACGGGTCAACAAAACATATGGTAGTGTCAAAAGATAACAAATTTGCTGAAAACGATGTTGTGCTTTTAAGTGTAAAACATTTGCCAGAGATCAGAGGAATGCACAAACCTAAATGCTTGAAAAATCAACAAGTCACTGAATAGAGGCCATTACAATTGCATACAAGAAGACCCAGTATTGCGTGAAAAACAAACAACACAACCCACAAATGATCTTGAGCACTGCATTTTGACCTCTATGGACACCATAAAAAATGCCCATCATTGATACGTCAATTCAGAAAACTGTTAAACAATAAGCCAGTATTCACTGAAAAGGTTATACAAATTAATTCTATACAATAAATTGTCAGCGTATCAGCCCAAATAATCGATTCCAAATGTGTTATTACATAGATGTCCACTCATTGTTAACGTTTGATTGTATAATAAAGTTAATGAACATTTGGTTACGACATTTTATTCTTGGTGTCTTATGCCATTGCCTAGGGTGCAGTTCCTCAAATAATATAGATCATTTTTTTGCCACAAAATCTTTTGTTCAACAAAAATTCATGTAATCTACAACAGATGGTTTAAGCAATGCAGCTGGTGCAACTGGTAATTATTTAGGGATTATTGCTGAGTAATACAGAAGGCTCTGCCCAGTGCTTTTACAGGCGGAGAGACGTACTATTAGCTGTGGTCAGTGCTTTAATAGGCGGAGAAATGTACTATTGGCTCTTTTCAGTGCTTTTACAGGCGGAGAGATGTTTTTTTTTGGCTCTGGCCAGTGCTTTTACAGTCGGAGAGACATATTATTGGCTCTGGCCAGTGCTTTAACATGCCGAGACGTACTATTGGCTCTTGCAAGTGCTTTAATAAACAGAGAGACGTACTATTAGCTGTGGCCAGTGCTTTAATAGGCAGAGAGATGTAACTTTTGGCTCTGGCCAGTGCTTTAACAGGCACAGAGACATACTTTTGGCTCTAGCCAGTGCTTTAACAGGCAGCAGGCATACTGTTGGTTGGGGTTACAGTTTAAAGGTTTTATGCAGTATAGGATTTACAGGATCAGTGACAATAGATGGTGGGGAGTCTTAGCAGAACATGAGGTCCATCAAGCCTCCCAAACAAACAGTCCAGAGAAAACGTATCATTACCAGCCAGAACTCAATAGATCCAATATCTTTTTATTGCATATTCGTTGCGGCAATACAAAACATACAGACCAGCACAATGCTTCAGACTAACCACACTTGACAAAGGGCGGTTAGCCGGAAGAGATGTGCGGGTCTTTAGGTTTTGTATTACCGCAATGAATATGCAATAAAAAGATATTGCATACATATATCTGCTTAAGGTTGAATCCTGGCTGGGAATGATACGTTTTCTTGGGATTTACACAAACACATCTTATCTTACAATATGTGTGTACTAGGACTCCTATAAGCAGTGTAGACTGTTTCTAAGAATGTTTCTCTATGGATGGCCTGACTTAATAAGGTTGAAGACTTGTCCCACGCAGGACTGTCCAGCCACCTATGTCCTCTGCTGATTGGAGCAAGGGACACCAGTCAGCATGCAATTGTACGCAGCTAGGAATTGGGCCAATTAGAATCAGCAGAGTGAGCACTGGACTGGCCCAGTTCCAAGCAGATCATCTGCACTGGTGGTCTCCAGCCTCCGTAAATCAGTCTTGTCGTATCACCTGGTCTGCTAGGATGGCCACAGATGAGCAGATATCGAGACTCCTCCAAACATCTCACCAGAGTATCGGGACAGAAAGGGAAAGAACTGGCATCCAAATGCACAGATATCTCTTCAAACCAATTGGACATTTTTTATTTTGCAGGAATCATACTGCATTTGGACTCTGCAATTTTATGTATATTGTGTCTCCATGGAGCGGGCACCTCCTGAATATGAAGAATGTAGGGACATGCACAAACCTGGCAGATGAATGGATCATGTGATAAGAGTTCTGGCCATTGTTCTGATGTCTGTACACACATCTCACCAGCTTCTGCTCTTGACTTCATGCCACCAATAGTCAATGATACACTTATTATTCAGAACTGATGCAAAGATTATGCTAATTGTATGCTAAGGTGCGAGCCAACCCAATGCATTGCAATTAACATAACATTTGCGCCATCAGTTGGGGAGAGGTTGTATAGAACAACTCTACAAGGTGGTGGTGAGACCCTACAAATGAGTTTTCCTCATCACGTCTAAATCTTCCAACTAATCAGAAAATCTCTCTGTGGTTGGGATAACCTATTCAACTTCGAGAGGAAAAGGGAGCATCTGACAGCACATAAGCCACGCTCAACTACTGCCCAACTTCTATGATGCACAGTCATGGATCCTGCGTAGGCTAGACAACCGTTATGACTCCCAGAGTATTCCTCTTGGGGAGACATCTAGATAATGGTCATAACTCCTCAACTATTCCTCTTGGAGATGTAGGTAATGATAATACCTCCCCAACTATTCCTCTTGGAGATGTAGGTAATGGTTATATCTCTCTCACTATTCCTCTTGGAGATGTAGGTAATGGTCATACCTCTCTCACTATTCCTCTTGGAGAGATGTAGGTAATGGTTATATCTCTCTCATTATTCCTCTTGGAGATGTAGGTAATGGTCATACCTTTCTCACTATTCCTCTTTGAGATGAAGGTAATGATCATACCTCTCTCACTATTCCTCTTGGAGATGTAGGCAGGGCCGGCCCTAGACTTTTTGCCGCCTGAGGTAAAATTAGAAAAAATCGCCCCCCCCCCCCCGAGCCGTGTGTGCGGGGGGGGGGGGGGGGGGCGCCGAGCTGGAGGGGTAGCAGGCAGAAAGGGGGTATTGGGCCTAGTGGCGGGGCCCCTACCTTGCCAGATCGGGGGACCCCTACCTTGCCTGGGTCCCCCGATCTGCGCTCCTCCCCCAGCGTTAAGTACAAGCCTGCATATGATGAAGAGGCAACGGGCGGGGGAATCACTCACCTTTTCCGCGTTCCATCGTGCGCTCCACTGACGTCACTTCCTGCAAGGCCGTCCACTTACAATACAGTGGGCGGCCTTGCAGGAAGTGACGTCAGTGGAGCACGCGATGGAACGCGGAAGAGGTGAGTGATTCCCCCGCCCGTTGCCTCTTCATCATATGCAGGCTTGTACTTAACGCTGGAGGAGGAGCGTAGATCGGGGGACCCAGGCGAGGGAGGGGGGGTCCGACCCCCCTCCCCGCCGCTAGGCCCAATATACCCTTTCTGCCCGCTACCCCTCCAGCTCGGCGGGCGGCCCCCCACCCACGGACAGGCGGGTGCCGCCCTCCCAGATCTGCCGCCTGAGGCAAATGTTTCACCCCGCCTCATGAGCGGGCCAGCCCTGGATGTAGGTAATGGTCATACCTTTCTCACTATTCCTCTTGGAGATGTAGGTAATGGTCATACCTTTCTCACTATTCCTCTTGGAGATGTAGGTAATGATCATACCTCTCTCACTATTCCTCTTGGAGAGATGTAGGTAATGGTTATACCTTTCTCACTATTCCTCTTGGAGATGTAGGTAATGATCATACCTCTCTCACTATTCCTCTTGGAGATGTAGGTAATGGTCATACCTCTCTCACTATTCCTCTTGGAGATGTAGGTAATGATCATACCTTTCTCACTATTCCTCTTGGAGATGTAGGTAATGATCATACCTCTCTCACTATTCCTCTTGGAGATGTAGGTAATGGTCATACCTCTCTCACTATTCCTCTTGGAGATGTAGGTAATGGTCATACCTCTCTCACTATTCCTCTTGGAGATGTAGGTAATGATCATACCTCTCTCACTATTCCTCTTGGAGAGATGTAGGTAATGGTCATACCTCTCTCACTATTCCTCTTGGAGATGTAGGTAATGGTTATACCTCTCTCACTATTCCTCTTGGAGATGAAGGTAATGGTCATACCTCTCTCACTATTCCTCTTTGAGATGAAGGTAATGGTCATACCTCTCTCACTATTCCTTTTGAGGATCAGAATAACTGTGTACTTGATCTGGATAATCTGTGTTTATCCCCTCCATCGTTTAAATGGGGTGAACGGTGGGATCTACATTTGCTTCATATTCCTCTTGGAGACCTGTTTAGAGAATGGTCATATCTTCCTGACAGTTACTCTTGGGTAAGACATTCGGATAATTGTCATACCTCCAAGGTCATGACTCTTGGTGAAACATCTGCCTATTTGTGGTCAGCCTAGAAAACAAACAATGATCTTTCAATGTGGTGTCTGAGCTATAACAATAATCAGGATGTTGGGAAATCTCGGAGGTCTATCAAGGCCCTTTGAGTAGCTGGAAAGACCTTTTCATGGATGGGAAAGTGTTGGCTACATCAGTCTGAATGATTATTTATGGTCTGCAGAGCATTTTTAGTCCTACAATGCTGGAAACGGACATTACAAATCATACCAAGGAAGGGGGGGGGGGGGGGAATAAGGAAGAGCCGCTTGTGTCTTGCTGGTAGTGAAACGCGTCAGCCAATTCTTTTCGAAGATTTATAAATAAATAACAGGCCCCAAAAACTGCAGCCATGCTTGTGCATCAATGCGTAAGATTTCTTTTTTTTTTTTAGCAACAAAAACATTATTAAGTTAGTAATTATCTAGCTTGCACCAGTAGTCAGCCAAAGCCAAGTGCAAACTTGGTGCAGAAAACGCATGAGCTGGACGTAACCGTCATTGCGGCTTCATGTTTGTAAACAAAGCCACCAGAAAAAGTTTTTCCCACCAGGGGCAGCCGTAGAACTTGTGATGTGAGGATAAGCGCATGTGCAGGTCTAAGTCTGTGCTTCAGGCAGCTTCCTGCTGGGTCCTGGCCTGGGAGTGCCGAGGCGAGGCGCTGTGTGGATGAGGCCCCGGTTTGACTCACAGTTCAGGTTTTGATAGCGGGAAGTGTCTGGGGGTGAGCGGCGGCACACTGATATGAAGCTAAAGCCTAGACAGCAGGCAGGGCAGGATACGGTTTCTTCATGGTCCAGGACAGAACTGGAAGAAGCATGCAGGGGGGCCATGCTCCCACTCTCGGCTCCTTCACATCCCAGGCCTGGCAAATTCCCGTCCCACAAGTTGCCCTCCAGTGAGTCCAATGGATGTGGATGCAGCAGGCCAACCCATCCCATCGGTTTACTACTGACTACATTGTTATTGTCTGAAAGGCCTAACCTGTTGGGGACTACCGCGGGCTCCTGTTGCCATATGCTTACTGGAGGCGAGGGGGAACGGGAAGACGATGGCGTGGAGGATGAGGATGAATGTGGAGGGGTTGAACAAGCAACAAGAGATCCATTAGCTTGCAATGGTGGCAGTCTCCGACAGAATGTGTTTTCTTCTGTGCTGTCTGGACTGCTCGAGCAATCCATGGGTTCTCCAGTTTCAGGCTGGTCAAAGCCTGGATTTTCTCCAGGTCTTGTTCCATTAGGTTTCCACCGCCTGTTTAAGTCTTTTGATCTGTCATTAGATTTGGGGATCTTTGTGCTGGCAGGTGGACTCTTCTTCCCTTGAAGGTGATGATGTGGAGAAAAAGCTTTGATATCCCACTCAGGAACACTAACAGAGTTCTCTGTAGATTCCTTACCGTTTGAGTGACTGTTTCCAACTGGTGGGTTAGTGTTTTCTCCAAACCGTTCACTGCTAGGCTGTAGGGCTTTTCTTTCTGTTAACTCCGCCTTTGTGAAGTCTTTCAGTGCCCCACCAATTTGGTGATCTGATTTTGGTTCGTAGCCACATGGTTTAATGCTGACACTCAACGTCCAGTCTTTATCAAGAAAAGGTTCTGTGATCCCACCGGATTCCAGATTCCTTGAAGTATTTAAACCTTGTGGCAGACTCTCTGCGGAGTCCTGAAAATCATCCTGTAAGAAACCATTGACAGTCCTGTTATCCCCATCCATTTCTACTGAATTTACGCTAATGTCTTGCCAAAGGTCCACACTTTCCCCTTTCTGATGGAGACATCTCCGTGCAGAGGTGGTGACAGGACCTGGACTTCCCCTCCGCCCTACCTCCGGTGAGGATGGAAGAGACCTGCAGCGTCTTGGCCTGCCCACCATGTCAGAAAAGTCACACCGAGTGTCCATCATGGGCTCAGGAGTCACTGGGCTGCTGGTCTGGTAGGTCAATGGTGGCGGCAGGTCAAACGTGAGCGATATGACTGACTTGCTTGGGGTGTCGTAAAGCTTAATTCTTCCACCCTTCAGGTCTTCTCTCTGAGAGAATGGGTTGAATCGGGTGGGAGTGTCATTCAAGAGATCAATGTATGGGTCCTGAGGGTGTAGAACCGGCGGTGGCTGTGGAGAGAACATATCGGACTGACTCCGGGACAGACGCTGATCAGGGGGTGGTGGGAGGTCCCAATTCATTTCCTGATGATCCAAGGGTGACAACGCTCTCCTTCCACCTGGAAAACAAATCTTGGTATTAAAATATGGCCAAGCAAAAAAGTAAATTATGGCTTCACCATTTCACAGTCCTGGGTTTTTACTATGTGTGTTTCTGACAATTTTGACACTTCAGCTGTGTCGCTATAGAAACAGCAATAACTTTTTCATTACTTATAACATCCAAGTGCTATAGGGGTTATTTTGTTTCCAGGACTTCAGTTTTCACCCTTCCCAATTTTACCATGACTAGTCCTACTGTTACAAAACCCATGAAAATATATTCCTTGGTCCTGTGTGATTAATTGATACAACCTATGCCTTATAGCAATACTAGCTGGGCATGTGGCGGACCATTATCCTGCATGTCTGTAGCGATTGGATGCGGCTGCTAGGGTGAGTTTGGGGGCCCCAGCGCAGTACAGATGTATCGCTAGGCATCAGCAGAGCCCAAATAACTATGTAATAAAACATTTTCATTATTGGATCACTTAACAAGATGTGCATAGACCAATTTGTTTTGATTGTTTAGGAATAGGTATTACAGAGGTTAAAAAGCGGTTAATAAGCTAGGTGTTAAAGCTTAAAGAGAGACCGAGGTGGGCTCAAAAAAAAAAAAAGAAAAAAAGTAGATGATCTGATCCGGGGGGGCTGAGCAGATCAGGTAGCCGGAAAAACAGCCGCTCCCGCGGGTCGCAATGGCCCATTTTCACTTTCGTGACCTATAGGTCGCAGTGTTGCACAGAGAGTCAGTGTGTCTCTAGTAATGTGCAGGGAGGCGGGGGGAGCAGCAGGGGGCATGGCCAGGGAGAGACAGCTGCCCAATGGCTATGGAAGTAGTTTCACTGTATAAGCAGCACGGTGGTGTAGTGGTTAGAACTCTCGACTTTCAGCGCTGGGTCCCCGATTTGAACCCCTGATGAGCTACTGATTGGGATGAAGTTCAATTCTTGGTTACAGTTTCTCTTTAACCACTTAAAGAGTAACTGTTAGCCCCCAAAGTGAAATTTAAATCTGTACAGCAATGTTTTATTTAGTATTAAAGTGATCAAAAAAGCCAATGCGTTCTGCAAAAATCAATATAATTTTGCTACTATGTAGCCTTTTGCCCACGCTAAAGACGCAAAGCCGCATATCAGATACTGATGAGCATGCAGAGCATGCCTATGTTTGCCCGACCCCCCTCTCCCCCCCAGGACCAGGTGCCGATATATTTGCACCACAAACAGCTGACCGCTCTGACACTGAGAGAGAGCGGCAGCACTTCCAGCGGGAGCACCGCAGAGCAGCCGCCACCGAGTCACATGTGAGAGATGCACGGCGGCGGCTGCTCTGCGGTGCTCCCGCTGGAAGTGCTGCCGCTCTCTCTCCGTGTCAGAGCGGTCAGCTGTTTGTGGTGCAAATAGATCGGCACCTGGTCCTGGGGGGGAGAGGGGGGTCGGGCAAACATAGGCATGCTCTGCATGCTCGTCATCAGTATCTGATATGCGTCTTTGCGTCTTTAGCGTGGGCAAAAGGCTACATAGTAGCAAAATTATATTGATTTTTGCAGAACGCATTGGCTTTTTTGATCACTTTAATACTAAATAAAACATTGCTGTACAGATTTAAATTTCACTTTGGGGGCTAACAGTTACTCTTTAAGGACTGCAGTCATAAAACCCCTTAAGGACCAGAGCCTTTTTTTCCATTCGGACCACTGCAGCTTTCACGGTTTATTGCTCAGTCATACAACCTACCACCTAAATGAATTTTACCTCCTTTTCTTGTCACTAATACAGCTTTCTTTCGGTGCTATTTGATTGCTGCTGCGAGTTTTACTTTTTATTATATTCATCAAAAAAGACATGAATTTTGTCAAAAAAATGACTTTTTTAACTTTCTGTGCTGACATTTTTCAAATAAAGTAAAATTTCCTATACATTTGAGCGCGAAAGTTATTCTGCTACATGTCTTTGATTAAAAAAAAACCATTAAGTGTATATTTATTGGATTGGGTAAAAGTTATAGCGTTTACAAACTATGGTGCCAAAAGTGAATTTTCCCATTTTCAAGCATCTCTGACTTTTCTGCGCACCTGTCAGGTTTCATGAGGGGCTAAAATTCCAGGATAGTACAAATACCCCCCAAATGACCCCATTTTGGAAAGAAGACATCCCAAAGTATTCAGTGAGAGGCATGGTGAGTTCATAGAAGATTTTATTTTTTGTCACAAGTTAGCGGAAAATGACACTTTGTAACAAAAAAAAAACAAAAAAAAGTTTCCATTTCTTCTAACTTGCGACAAAAAAAATGAAATCTGCCACGGACTCACTATGCTCCTCTCTGAATACCTTGAAGTGTCTACTTTCCAAAATAGGGTCATTTGTGGGGTGTGTTCACTGTCCTGGCATTTTGGGGGGTGCCTAATTGTAAGCACCCCTGTAAAGCCTAAAGATGCTCATTGGACTTTGGGCCCCTTAGCGCAGTTAGGCTGCAAAAAAGTGCCACACATGTGGTATTGCCGTACTCAGGAGAAGTAGTATAATGTGTTTTGGGGTGTATTTTTACACATACCCATGCTGGGTGGGAGAAATATCTCCGTAAATGACAATTTTTTTATTTTTTTTACACACAATTGTCAATTTATAGAGATATTTCTCCCACTCAGCATGGGTATGTGGAACAATACACCCCAAAACACATTATACTACTTCTCCTGAGTACGGCGATACCACATGTGTGGCTCTTTTTTGCACCCTAACTGCGCTAAGGGGCCCAAAGTCCAATGAGTACCTTTAGGATTTCACAGGTCATTTTGAGAAATTTCGTTTTAAGACTGCTCCTCACAGTTTAGGGCCCCTAAAATGCCAGGACAGTATAGGAATCCCACAAATTACCCCATTTTAGAAAGAAGACACCCCAAGGTATTCCATTAGGAGTATGGTGAGTTCATAGAAGATTTTTTTTTTTTGTCACAAGTTAGCGGAAATTGATTTTAATTGTTTTTTTTCACAAAGTGTCATTTTCCGCTAACTTGTGACAAAAATAAAATCTTCTTTGAACTCACCATACATTTTGAATCAAAGAAGCAGGCCAGTGTGGCACTCCCTGAATGAAATGACCAGTATGCAGGAGAGATCAAATGAAACTATTAACCACTCGTAGCCACCAATACCCCTTTACAAGAATCCGGGGGATGCTGAGACATGTGCTCCGCCAATATTCGTAGAAGGAAGAGTATGACAACAATGTGTAGAAAGAAGCAGAAGCGTGCACCAATGTCCTCTAATGAATTTCGCCTTTTAATCCTCCAGATTAGTTCCATACAAACGGGGTAAACATCAGTGCATACATTAGTATAGTTGCATATACATACTGGTGCTGGTGGCAGTGGTCTGGTGGGTGCCTAGGGTGTGAAAGGATCGGCGACGGCCGTTTCGCGTCCAACAGGACGCTTGGTCACGCTGCGGGTGGAACGCAGCGTGACCAAGCGTCCTGTTGGACGCGAAACGGCCGTCGCCGATCCTTTCACACCCTAGGCACCCACCAGACCACTGCCACCAGCACCAGTATGTATATGCAACTATACTAATGTATGCACTGATGTTTACCCCGTTTGTATGGAACTAATCTGGAGGATTAAAAGGCGAAATTCATTAGAGGACATTGGTGCACGCTTCTGCTTCTTTCTACACATTGAACTCACCATACTCCTAACGGAATACCTTGGGGTGTCTTCTTTCTAAAATGGGGTCATTTGTGGGGTTCCTATACTGCCCTGGCATTTTAGGGGCCCTAAACCGTGAGGAGTAGTCTTGAAACCAAATGTCGCAAAATTACCTGTGAATAGGACGTTAGGCCCCTTAGCGCACCTAGGTTGCAAAAAAGTGTCACACATGTGGTACCGCCGTACTCAGGAGAAGTAGTATAATGTGTTTTGTGGTGTATTTTTACACATACCCATGCTAGGTGGGAGAAATATCTCTGTAAATGACAATTATTTGATTTTTTTTTTTACACACAATTGTCCATTTACAGAGAGATTTCTCCCACCCAGCATGCGTATGTATAAAAATACACACCAAAACACATTATACTACTTCTTCTGAGTACGGCGATACCACATGTGTGACACTTTTTTGCAACCTAGGTGCGCTAAGGGGCCTAACGTCCTATTCACAGGTAATTTTGAGGCATTTGGATTCTAGACTACTCCTCACGGTTTAGGGCCCCTAAAATGCCAGGGCAGTATAGAAACCCCACAAGTGACCCCATTTTAGAAAGAAGACACCCCAAGGTATTCCGTTAGGGGTATGGTGAGTTCATAGATTTTTTTTTTTGTCACAAGTTAGCGGAAAATGACACTTTGTGAAAAAAAAAAAAAATACATATCAATTTCCGCTAACTTGTGACAAAAAAAATAGAAGATTTTATTTTTTGTCACAAGTTAGTGAAAAATGACACTGTGAAAAAAACAATAAAAATCCAATTTCCGCTAACTTTTGACAAAAAATAAAATCTTCTATGAACTCATCATACACCTAACAGAATACCTTGGGGTGTCTTCTTTCTAA
Source organism: Hyperolius riggenbachi (assembly GCF_040937935.1). Taxonomy (NCBI): domain Eukaryota; kingdom Metazoa; phylum Chordata; class Amphibia; order Anura; family Hyperoliidae; genus Hyperolius; species Hyperolius riggenbachi. The sequence continues at coordinate 680,299,966 of NC_090646.1, forward strand.
AATGGGGTCACTTGTGGGGTTCCTATACTGCCCTGGCATTTTACGGGCCCAAAACTGTGAGTAGTCTGGAAACCAAATTTCTCAAAATGACTGTTCAGGGGTATACGCATCTGCAAATTTTGATGACAGGTGGTCTATGAGGGGGCAAATTTTGTGGAAACGGTCATAAGCAGGGTGGCCTCTTAGATGACAGGATGTATTGGGCCTGATCTGATGGATAGGAGTGCTAGGGGGGGTGACAGGAGGTGATTGATGGGTGTCTCAGGGGGCGGTTAGAAGGGAAAATAGATGCAATCAATGCACTGGGGAGGTGATCGGAAGGGGGTCTGAGGGGGATCTGAGGGTTTGGCCGAGTGATCAGGAGCCCACACGGGGCAAATTGGGGCCTGATCTGATGGGTAGGTGTGCTAGGGGGTGACAGGAGGTGATTTATGGGTGTCTCAAGGTGTGATTAGAGGGGGGAATAGATGCAAGCAATGCACTGGCGAGGTGATCAGGGCTGGGGTCTGAGGGCGTTCTGAGGTGTGGGCGGGTGATTGGGTGCCCGCAAGGGGCAGATTAGGGTCTAATCTGATGGGTAACAGTGACAGGTGGTGATAGGGGGTGATTGATGGGTAATTAGTGGGTGTTTAGAGGAGAGAATAGATGTAAACACTGCGCTTGGGAGGTGATCTGATGTCGGATCTGCGGGCGATCTATTGGTGTGGGTGGGTGATCAGATTGACTGCAAGGGGCAGGTTAGGGGCTGATTGATGGGTGGCAGTGACAGGGGGTGATTAATGGGTGGCAGTGACAGGGGGTGATTGACAGGTGATCAGTGGGTTATTACAGGGAAGAACAGATGTAAATAATGCACTGGCGAATCGATAAGGGGGGGTTTGAGGGCAATCTGAGCGTGTGGGCGGGTGATTGGGTGCCCGCAAGGGTCTAATCTGATGGGTAACAGTGACAGGTGGTGATAGGGGGGTGATTGATGGGTGATTGATGGGTAATTAGTGGGTGTTTAGAGGAGAGAATAGATGTAAACGATGGATTTGGGAGGTGATCTGATGTCGGATCTGCGGGCGATCTATTGGTGTGGGTGGGTGATCAGATTGCCCGCAAGGGGCAGGTTAGGGGCTGATTGATGGGTGGCAGTGACAGGGGGTGATTGACGGGTGATTGACAGGTGATCAGGGGGGATAGATGCATACAGTACACAGGGGGGGGAGGGTCTGGGGGGGTCTGGGGAGAATCTGAGGGGTGGGGGGGTGATCAGGAGGGGGCAGTTTAGGGAGTAAAAAAAAATAGCGTTGACAGATAGTGACAGGGAATGATTGATGGGTGGTTAGGGGGGTGATTGTGTGCAAACGGTGGTCTGGGGGGTGGGCAGGGGGGGGTCTGAGGGGTACTGTGGGCGATCAGGGGGCAGATCAGTGTGTTTGGGTGCAGACTAGGGTGGCTGCAGCCTGCCCTGGTGGTCCCTCGGACACTGGGACCACCAGGGCAGGAGGCAGCCTGTATAATACACTTTGTAAACATTACAAAGCGTATTATACGCTTCCTATCCGGCGATCGTCGGGTTAACAACCCGCCGGCGCTTCCGATTGGCCGGCGGGTTGACGTCGCGGGTGGGCGGAGCCTATTGCCGGCGGATGCGCGCGCATCCCAGCGCGCGATCCCCGGCCAAAGAGTGCCCCAGGACCTGACGCCATTCTGCGTTACGTGGTCCTGGGGCTGCCACTTTGCCGCCGCCAATATGAAGTAGGCGGTCGGCAAGTGGTTAAGGACTACAGACTTCCTCCTTCAAGCCGGAAGGAGGAAGTGTGTAATGAGGCTTGCAATGCATCAAATAGGACGCATGCAAGCTGTTTGAAATGCAGGATGGACGGCAGAATTATAGGTAAATAAACCTTTGTTTCCCCGCCGCACACCTGAGGCAATTAAGCCTCATTTTATTCACGGATTTGAGTCCTTAGGGACCTGCGAGCCCATCCCCGGTTGGCGCTATATAAATAAAAAATAAAATAATTGTAAACTGGAGTGGGAAATGATCTTTACAGTAATAGCCAGGCTATCCATGTAACAGTAGGTTGTGAACATGGAAGGAGTTTTATTGTAAACTGGAATGGGAAATGATCTTTACAGTAAGAGCAGTGATGGGTGTGGCTGCATATGTGACATGATATCTGAGATTATGGCTCCTGCATTTGGCTTAGGCACTGGGTACGCAACTCATATTTGGTGTCCCTAGTAAGCAATGGAAGGTTCTGTCCTGGCATATGACAGAGAGGCAGAACATTACACGATCCCCACCATTTCCTCCATACTCACTGCTGCTTGGCGTGATAAGCTCCACCCCCTCCTTCTGTCCTCTGTGGGGCGTGGCAGTTACATCCATACTGTCCAGTATAACCTCCAGCCTCTGACTGAGGTCACAGAAGGACGGCCGGCTGTCTGGCGCCATCTATAGGAAGAGAGAGGAACAGTCACACACCGGTCAGCTGGCGTAAAAGTGCATTACAAGAGACCTGTCTATCCTTAAAGTGAACCTTCAGACTAAAAATCTACTCAGCAGCACTGAAAAGGTGTTAGTGTTTCTTTAACAGTTTCACAGCATCAGAAGTTTGTTTTTCTTATCCAAGCTTTATTTTTGGCTGCACAGAAGCTAAGCTCCGCCCCATCAAAGAAATCTGTCTGGGCATTTTTCCCCCAATGCTGTGCAAAGCATGATGGGATTTCTGATGATGATGTTCTCGTTGCCTAGCAACTGGGTGGGGTGATCAGGACACAGGGCAGTTGGAACTGTGTCTCATGCTCCGTCACCTCCTTTCAACCCAAAAGATGGCTGCCCCATGACAAAGATGGCAGCCCCCATGAATCACAAACATTTTCCTGTTCTTTTAAAACAGTGTGGGTAAGAGATTATATTACCTATTTATTTTAATTAACATACCTAATGTAACTTAATAACAGTGTTTGTTGAGGCTGAAGTTCCTCTTTAAACGAGTATGACGCCTCTTGCATCTCGCTGTATCAGATATACAGAACTCTCCCCCGGGAATTGACTTATATCCTACTGGTTTTTATCTCTATGAAAACTTATAGGCCAACAACAAATAAAAAATGCCAGGAAAAGAGGCAAGAGGTATATGGAGGCTGCCATATTTATTTCCTTTGAAGCAATACCAGTTGCCTGGCTGTCCTGCTGATCATCTGCCTCTAAAACTTTTAGCCATAGCCCCTGAACAAGCATGCAGCAGATCAGGTGTTGCTGACATTATTACCAGATCTGACAAGATTAGCTGCATGCTTGTTTCTGGTGTTATTCAGACACTACTGCAGCCAAGGAGATCAACAGGGCTGCCAGGAAACTGGCGTTGGTTAAAAGCAAATAAATATTGAAGTCTC